>NW_024429193.1:72459757-72692257 GCF_017639785.1 Mesocricetus auratus | reverse complement strand
CAAAGAGTCTAGCTTAACAACTTATTTTTACTGAGAAGTAAATTTTATTTTTGGCACATAGTTTTAAGATTTTTTAGGGGCTTTGATTTCTTTTCCTTGTAGAACAATTCTTTGTTTTGTTTTCTTGAGACTCACAACAATCTTCCTGAATCAGCATCTCAAAATCTAGGATTATGGAAGTGAGCCACTATGCCCACCTTAGGGGCTTTGATGTTTTCTATAATATGGGGTGAAGATTCAGCTAAGGACATTGGAAGGCTTTCTACATTTTCAGCTACCTGTGTTAATGGCAGTTCAAAGAGGGAACATTCCTGAAATGAACAATGGGTGAATTTTGAGTTGCACACCATTCTGAGCAGCATGATTTAGTCTTATGCCTATTCTCTCTTCCCAGACCATGACATGAGTCACGTTTGTCTGCAATACTCACAGGCTATATCAGCTATTGGCCAGTTACCCTCTTAGCAACCATCTTCTTTAGCAGACTGACTGCTGAGGCATCAATGTTTGTACTTGGGCTTTAATGCTACCTGCAGTTTCTGTCATCTGCTGGGACTCATGGAATGCTCCCTATTGGAAACGGAGTGCCACTGCACAATGTTTTATAGGCTTCTAAAGCTGTATACGATGCTTCCCATTAGTGACATACAGTCCATGGGTCAAGGAAACCAGTGCTGGTGAGTGTGTTCTCTTGTCTCCCTGAAAAATGAGTGTTTTCTACTTCGGAGCTAGCCTTCTTATGGCTCACGAATTTCTTCAGTCCTCCATCATTCTGGGAGACCTCTGTTGTTCCCCGCTTATGCCAGTCTCATTCCTGTAAGCCCCTTGACAAAGCCATTAGAAATGATCCATAAGTGTAAGTAGATACATGTCTCTGACCATCTCTGCTTCCAAAACACCAGTGAAAACCAAATGCTCAATTTGCAGCTTTGCCAACCTTGGAATAATTTTTTCACACTGTATCTCAAAGCCTTGCCTACACTAGAGAAAGCTACTTTATTTTACTTCTGGATGATGCCAGCTTATTATTCAGAATGATATGGGTGTAAAACTCATATATTTTCTCCATCAGTCATATACTTAAAGAGAAATCTCTCACAAGGTCATAAATGTGTACCAAAAGCCAGGCATTAGTTCAGCAAGCCGGTGCAACACATTGAGGGTATGTGCCAACAGTTTATGCAACATGTATTTTGGTTACTTGCTGAGGCCATAGAATTATTTTAACATATTTGTTTGACAACACCGGAGGGATTATGGTGGAGAGCTTTGGCTGGACAATTTAGGACTTACAATTTGTTTCAGTTAATGACTTGCCAGGATAAGTCTTTTCCCATTAGCAAGGGTCTAACTGCTGTTATATCTATGGAATGAAATCTTCTCCCTTTAGTTCTACTTCTTTGTCTCTGAAATTCAAGTCTACTGCTGCTTTGATTTTAATTTCTTTCTGCTTCCATTGGGAATCTACACCATCTTGAAATCCAGGAGCCCATGTCAAGGATACTGTCTGCAATGATAGCACCAATGTGTTTTCCAAAGACACCTATGTACTTTTCATTGTCTTACAGAGAGGGCATTAGGCAGCAAAAGCTGCTGTAAGGAAACACCATAGGATGGGTAGACTTCAAAGAACAGATATTATTTGGTCACATCTCTGGAGGCTGAGAAACCTAACATCAAGTTTCTGGCAGAATCTGCATTTTATGAGGGCTCATTTCCTGATTAGTAAATGATATCTCCAAGTTGTGTTCTTAACTGTTATAAGAAGACAACAAGCTCTCTGGCTTCCTTGTTTTAAAGCTAAGAGCACCAGTACCTCTCACTAGTCTATATTCTCACTCTGCTAGTCACCTCCAAAGGCACTGCTTCTTAATGCCACCACCATGTGGATTTAAGGTGTGTACATTGTGGGAAACAAAGTATTCATGCCTTAGCAAGGGAGCTGTTCCTTGCATTTCATCAGCAGTTGTGTGCTTGGTTAGCCTAGTCTAAAGAATGCCAACACCATTTCTTGGAATGCTATTTTATGCTGCTAGTGATGTGAGCCTAATGAATACAATTTAGAAATGTGTGAACTTTTTTGAGGGTGGCTGGAATAAGGGGCACTACTTATTTTTAGTGGTATGGAAACATCCTGAATCTCTTGAGCTCTCCGGATATGTCTTCAAAATCATAAGCTATCCAGGGACTATGTACCTTTTAAAGCACCACAGGAAATTGTTCTCGTGGTGGCCTACAGTCACTCTGTGTTATTGATCCTGGCAAAAACCTTAATGTAATGTAAAATTTGTATTTCTACCCACCTTTAAAATATTGTGACTTTCTTAGAGGTGAGTGACATATTCATTTAGAGGGCACTGCCATCTCTTCATGTCCTTAACTTTACGAGGAGTTCATCATCACTTTGAATAAAGTCATCACTGGTTATTTGCTTGCTTATTTTGTGTGGATCACCTTAAAAACTTAATTTCAAATATCCATATATATATATATATACATATATATATATGTATTACCATCACAAAGAGTCTATCTGTCTGTCAACTATTTATCTACCTGCATTTATCTGTGTACGGTCTATCATGCATGCTGAACCTTTGAAACATTAGAAAAATTAAGTTCTCACTATGCTGCCCAAGCTGATTCAAGCTTCCAGGTTCAGGTTCTCCTTTTCTCAGCTTCCTCTGAAGCTGGTACCATAGAAATGTGACAATAGCTTAGAGGACATATTTTAAAGTTAAATGTTGATTTAAAAAGTATCAGTGATCAAATGAATGATAATTATTTGTTGTAGTTTTGCATACAAATGGACACCTAGCAGCAAAATTACTTTAATATAGGAACAAGAGAGAAAGAAAGGCCACCTTTCCCTCTTTAGGTTCCCTGAACTGTGGACGCCAGACCCTTCCTGCAACCGAATCCTCCAGAGGGACCTGGAGACAGAACAAAGTGTCAGCATCATCAGCTACTATTCCTGTCTTGCCCTTCCACCATCTGGGAGAGAAAGAGAGAGAGAGAGAGAGAGAGAGAGAGAGAGAGAGAGAGAGAGAGAGACAGACAGACAGACAGACAGACAGACAGACAGACAGACAGACACAGAGAGAGAAAGACATAGACACAGAGACGACAGAAGGAGAGACAGAGAGAGAGACAAAGAGAGAGACAGAGAAAGAAGTGAGTGCCAGGGGCTCTCCTAGACCAATTTTCCCTCTTCCAGTTCCCTGACCTGCAGCCTCCAGCCACTCCCTGGTAGAGAGAAAGAGTTGGGGAGGAAGGGAGGGGGAGAGAGAGAGGGAGGGAGGGAAGGAGGGAGGGAGGGAGGGAGGGAGGGAGGGAGGGAGAGAGGGAAGGGAAAGAGAAAGACCACCACAGCTTACAACTAGAATTGAGCAAAAACACAAATTGCAGAAACCTTACAAACTCATGGAAATTGAACAATGCTCATCTGCATCACTCCAGGGTAAAAGAAGAAATAAAGAAAGCAATAAAAGACTTCCTAGAATGCAATGAAAATGAAGGCATAACATACCCAAACTTATGTGAAACTCTGAAAGCAGTCCTAAGAGAAAAGTTCATGCCACTCATGAAGAAATTGGAGAATAGCCACACTAGAGAATTAATAGAACACCTGAAAGCTCTAGCACAAAAAGAAGCAAACTCACCTGGGAGGAGTAGACACCAGGAAATAATCAAATTGAGAGCTGAAATCAGTAAAGTAGAAACAAAGAAAACAATACAAAGAATCAATGAAACAAAGAGTTGGTTCTTTGAAAAAATCAACAAGATAGACAAACCTTTATCCAACCTAACCAAAAGACAGAGAGAGAGCACACAAATTAACAAAATCAGAAATTAAAAGGGGGACATAGCAACAGACACTGGGGAAATCCAGAGAATGATCAGATCATACTATGAAAACCCATACTCCAAAAAATTCAAAAATTTAAAGGAAATGAACAATTTTCTGGGTAGATATCACCTACCAAAATTAAATCAAGCACAGACAAGCAAGTTAAATAGACCTATAACCTGTAATAGAATATAAGCAGTCATCAAAAGTCTCCCAACAAAAAAATCCCAGGGCCAGATGGCTTCAGTCCAGAATTCTTCCAGAAATTCAAAGAAGAGCTAATACCAATACTCTTCAAATTGTTCCACACAATAGAAGCAGAAGGATCATGCCAAACTCTTTTTATGAGGCTAAAACTACCTTGGTACCCAAACACCACACAAAGACACAAGAGAGAGAACTACAGTTCATCTTCCTCATGAACACTGATGCAAAAATACTCAATAAAATACTGGCAAATCAAATCCAAGAGCACATCATTGAAATTATCCACCATGATCAAGTAGGCTTCATCCCAGGGATGCAGGGAAGGTTCAACATATGGAAATCTATCAATGTAATCTATCACATAAACAATCTGAAAAAGAAAAAAGACAAGATCATCTCAGTAGATGATGAAAAAGCCTTCTACAAAATTCAACACCCCTTGGTGATAAAGGTCTTGGAGAGATCAGAGATAACAGGAACATACCTAAACATAATAAAGGCAATATACAGCAAATCAACAGCCAACATCAAACTAAATGGAGAGAAACTCAATGCAATTCCTCTAAAATCAGAAACAAGACTAGGTGGTCCACTCTCTCTGTATCTCTTCAATATTACTTGAAGTTCTTGCTAGAGCAATAAGACAACAAAAGGAGATTAAGGGGGTACTAGTTGGAAAAGAAGAAGTCAAACTTTCACTATTTGCAGATGATATGATAATTTACATAAGTGACCCAAATAATTCTACCAAGGAACTCCTACAACTGATAAACACCTTCAGCAAAGTAGCAGGATACAATATTATCTCAAAAATATCAGTAGTCCCACTATATTGTCTCAGACAATAAATGTGCTGAAAAAGAAATAAGAGAAACATCACCCTTTACAATAGCTACAAACAACATAAAATATCTTGGGGTAACTCTAACCAAACAGGTGAAAGACCTGTATGACAAGAACTTTGGGTCTTTAAAGAAAGAAACTAAAGAAGATACCAGAAAATGGAAAGATCTCCCATTCTCTTGGAGAGGTAGGATCAATATAGTAAAAATGGCAATCTTGCCAAAAGCAATCTACAGATTCAATGCATTACCTATCAAAAATCCCAGCACAATTCTTCACAGACCTTGAAAGGACAATACTTAACTTTATGTGAAAAAAACAGGATAGCCAAAACAACACTGTACAATAAAGGACCTTCAGGAGGCATCAGCATCCCTGACTTCAAGCTCTACTATAGAGCTATAACAATAAAACATCTTGGTATTGGCACAAAAACAGACAGGCAGACCAAAGAAATCAAATTGAAAACTCTGATATGGACCCACACACCTATGAACACCTGATCTTTGGCAAAGAAGCTACAACTATACAACAGAAAAAAGAAAGCAACTTCAGTAGAGTGAGAGGTACCCTTGAACGATTGGTACAGGAGATTACTTCCTGAACATAGTGCCAGTAGCACAGACACTGAAATTGACAATTAATAAATGGGACCTTCTGAGAAGCTTCTGTAAGGCAAAAGACACAGTCAACAAGACAAAACAGCAGCCCACAGAAAGGGAAAACATCTTCACCAACCCCACATCAGACAGAGGGCTGATCTCCACAATATACAAAGAACTCAAGAAGCAAGTCACCAAAACACCAATGAATTCAATTAAAAAGTAAGGTACAGAACTAAACAGAGAATTATCATTAGGGGAGTCTAAAATGGCTGAAAGTCACTTAAGACATTGCTTAACATCCTTAGCCACTTGAAAATGCAAATCAAAACAACTCTGAGATACCATCTGACACCCATTAGAATGGCTACAATCAAAAACATCAATGACAGTTTATGCTGAAGAGGATGTGGAGAAAGGGGAACACGTCTCCATTGCTGGTGGGAGTGAAAACTTGTACAGACACTTTGGAAATCAGTATGGCAGTTTCTCAGGAAAAATGGGAATCAGTCTAACTCAAGATTCAGCAATTCCACTCTTAGACATATACCCAAAGGTTTCACATTCATACAACAAGGACATCTGTTCAACTATGTTCATAGCAGTATTATTTGTAATAGGCAGAACTTAGAAGCAACCTAGATGCCCCTCAACTGAAGAATGGATAAAGAAAATGTGTACTACTCAGTGGAGTACAATGGAGTACTATTCAGTGGGGAAAAAAACAATGGAATATTGAAATTTTCAGGCAAATAGATGGAACTAGAAGAAACCAACCTGAGTGAGGTAACCCAGTCACAGAAAGACAAACATGGTATGTCCTCACTCATATATGGATATTAGACATACAGCAAAGGATTACCAGCCTACAATCCACAACTCCAGAGAAACAAGGAAACATGGAGGACTGTAAGAGAGACATGCATGGTCCCCCAATGAAGCAGAAAAGATAAGAGTCCCTGAACAAATTGGAAGCATGGGGAATCGGGGGAGGGAGGAAGGAGAAAGAGGAGGGGAGAAGAGGAGGGGCCAGGAGAATGAGGGATCAGGAAGACTGAGTGGAGACACATCAATAGAGGGAGCCACTATAGGTTTAAAGAGAAATCTGGCACTAGGGAATTATACAGAGATCTGCAAGGATGAGCCCAACAAGGAACCTAAGCAAAAGTGGAGAGGCTGCCTTAAATGCCCTTCCCCTATAATGAGATTGATGACTACCTTAAATGCCATCCTAGAGCCTTCATCCAGCAGATGGAAGCAGAAGCAGACACCTACAGCTAAGCACTATGTTGAACTCCTGGAATCCAGTTTCAGAGAGGGAGGAGTGACCAACAAAGGGATCAAGACCACACTGGGAAAACCCACAGAACAGCTGACCTGAGCAAGTGGAAACTCATGGACCTTAGTCTGACAGCTGGAGAACCAACATAGGACCATACTAGGGCCCCTGAACATGGGTGTCAGCTAGGAGTATTGGACAATCTATGGGGCCTCTGGCAGTGGAACCAGGATTTATCCTTAGTGCACAAATAGACTTTGGTGGCCCATTTCCCATGGAGGGATTCTCTCTTAGCCTAGATATACAGGAGATGGCCTAGGCCCTGCCCCAAATGACTTGACAGATTTTGATGATCCCTCATGGAAGGCCTTACCCTACCTAGGGAGTGGATGGGGGATGGGATGGGGGTGTCTGTGGTGATCATGGAAGGATAGGAGGGAGAGAGAACTGGGATTTTGATAGGTAAAATAAGATTGTTTCTAATTTAAATAAATTTTTTAAAAAAGAAATAAGAAATGGGATTTTTTTCAAAGAAAACAGGCTTATGAAAAATCAAACCTATGCAATAAAGTTGTTAAAGAATGACTTAGGCATCTTTGGTCTTCTCGTGGAGTTAGGATAAAAATCAAAATCAACTCAGATGGGCTTTTTTTTCCCTTTGGCTTCTCACAAAATAATAGAATCACAAATTTATATGAAACACTTTGACTAAAGTGTTGGTCCAAAGCGTCACCTTGCCGGCTGCCGAAGAAGAGCATTTGTGAGAAAAAAAATAACCAAATAAAACAATTTCATCTATTCTGATGCACAGTGTTATTGTATCAAGGCAAGGAAAGATACAGAAATTATTTTCCAAATTACCGACAACAGTGCTGTCACTTCCGCATGTAAGAGTGAAGCCAGTGCAGGTGGCAGCAAGACTGAGTGGTGTATCCCCAGAGACAGGGTCTGGTGGTGTCTCTCTCTGTGGTTTGCCTGTGTGGCATAGCAGCTTTCTCCACCCCTACAAAGCCCACCCTTTCCCGAGTCAAACTGGTTCTGTTATAACTGATGCCATTTTGTACAAACAGAATGAAAATGTACATCCCTGCTCAGACACGTCACCTCAGAGTAACTAGCAGTTAGTATCCTGTCATTTTCATTTGACGCTGTGTTTGAGAAACACGCCCTAACCAAAGCTGCATAAAATTCACAAATCATTATAATAGTGTGTTATAATCAAACATGTTTATCATCACTACAGCACACCAATTGCATGTGATACAAGATGATATTTTCTCTGTTAGTAATTCTGAGGGAAAAAAATGAGGCTGAACACCAGGTGACCTCAGGACTGGGGTGATCCTAATAACCACTCTGCTTTCCAATCCCATGAAATCAACTGGTTTCAATTCTGCATCCATGACATGACGTGGTACTTGTCTTCCCCTATCTCAATTGTTTCACTTAACAGCATGGCCTCCAGCTCTTCCAGTGCCGTTGCCGATGCGAGACTTTCATCCCTTCTTGGGATGAGCAGGGTTCTACCACGGATTACATATTGCAGTTTGAACCTGATGCATAACATACTTGGATGTAAACATCACACATTACTCTATAACTCTGTATAATCTATGCATGCCATCGAAAATGCATTTTAAATGAATATTCATAGGAATGAGTGGATAGATAAAATGAATATGATTTTAACACAGTTAGCTTAGAAAAAGTCAGGTTTTTACGTTGGTGTTCACATAAGCCACTATTATTTTCTCTTCTGCTTTTAAAAAGATTATATAAACAAAGTTTTTGCTTACTGTACCTACCCTATATAGTATTGATACACATTTTATCTACCATATCTACCCTTATTATGTTAATAAGTATTCACCTAGGTTGTATTAAATTTCATGTCTTACCATTTTCTTCCTTAAAACTCCTTGGGATAATACAAAATAAAACTTTGTTTTTCTGAAAATGGCACTTGGTTGACCAAATTTACTTTAATGATACTTGAAATTGCTGCTTTCACATTTCCATCCTATTCTGTGCAAGACACTCTCAAGTTAACTATGGAAAATGATGATGGATGAGCAAGGCAGGTCCTGAATCTTTAAAAATGAATTATCTTTTCCTTTTCATGTGGAAGATTAAGAACCAAACCCATTTTTAAAGATTTCAACATTTTTCTATTAGAGAACAGATTCAGAATAATTCCATTTTATTATGTGCAATTTCATATCCTTGTAATAAAATAGTCATTGTGAATAAAATCAGTCACATCCAAGTTCAGTATTGTGGAATAATTCTGACTTCATCATAAGTAATTATTGGAATCATCACAATACCTGAGTATCAGAAAGTTCACATTCATATCCTTATTTCGCTTGAACAGTGCAGATTGTGCTTCTCCAGACAAAATCTTGCAGACTGTCTCCACTTGGTCTCAAATCCCATCTCCATCTCTGTCATGGCCCAGGCACATCACAATGCAGGTGGACTTCTGAAAGAACAGGTCCGTATGGCTTCAGCATCCCAAACATATTTTCAATCCAGAGTTTTCTTTTGTGCCTTTTGTGGTAAAGCCACTCTTATTAGACTGTACTTAATGTAGTATACTTTAGCCCAAGGACTAAAGCATATTGAAAAGCAGAGGTATAAAGATATGCTTACTTATTTTTCCAGGGATATATTGCCATTGTACATGGGTTACATGAGGACATTTTCAAACAAATGTATGAGTAAGGCAGGTCCTGTCACTTCAAGAGGAATTTAAACACATACAAACCACACTTCCTACCTTCCCCATTCTCATCCCTCCCTTCTCTTGTTAGTCTCATTTTTCCACTATTCAGCTTTATTTTCACTTTTATACCATGCATAAACATATTATTTTATATACCAATAGAAAATCTAGGAAACACAGATGAGAATATGTAACATGTGTCTGAGACTGAATTGATATTAAATCCAGTTACATCTACTTTACTGGAAACATTATAAGCTAATTTTTCTTTATAGCCAAAAATCTCTCTCTCTCTCTCTCTCTCTCTCTCTCTCTCTCTCTCTCTCTGTCTCTCTCTCTCTCTCTCTCTGTCTCTCTCTCTTTCTCTCTCTCTCTTTCTGTGTGTGTGTGTGTGTGTGCATGTTACATTTCTTGATCCTTTTCTACGCTGTTGAATACCTATGTTGGTTCAGTAACTTAGCAATGTGAAAAATGAAATGTTAAACTAAATGTTAATAGAAGTATCCCTGAAATGTTAATTTGGAGATCCTCTGTGTGATCAGCTACCCAGGAGTTATGTAGCTGTTTCATATGATAGAGACACAGCTAGCATTTTGAAGGACTTCTATACTAGTATCCACAGAGGATGAACTAGCATGCATTCCCACAAGCAGGACACAGGGTCCTTTCTTCTCTTCTTATCAGAGTTTGTTATTTGCTTTCTTGATGTAGCCATCCTGGCTGAGTTGAAATGGAATCTTAATGTAGTTTTACTTTGAATTTCTCTGAGATTTCATGATGGTGAACATTTTTAGACCTGTTGTCCGTTTGTACTTCATGTTTTTCAAAACCATACATGGAATGGAGCAGAGGGGTCATGAATAGAGTAGTCCAACCAATTTTTTACAAAGACACTGAAAAATTATAGTAGTGAAAACACAACCTCTTAAGCAAATACTATTGGGAGAATTAAATATTCTCATATGAAAGAATGGAACTAGATCTCTTACATTTGTACAAAACTCAGGTCCAAATGCATCAATATCTTAACATCAGGCCTGAAACTATTAAAAAAAACGGTAGAAGAAACATTAGCAAAAAACACTTTGAGACATAGGAATGAAAGAGGCCTTTCTTGCTGGACCTTAGCATAGGAGACAAAGATGACCATTTCAATGATTCCTTGTAGAATTTAAGAGCATCTCCACAGCAGTGGAAACAGAAAAAAGAGGTGTTGAGACAGACTGAAAAAAAGGAGAATATCTTTACTAGCTGTCCATCTGACAAGATTAATATCTGAGATGTACAAAAGCTAACTCACAAGAAATCAAATAGCCCAATCAGTAAATATACTAGTGATATCAACACTGACTTCTCAAACATGAAGTAGGTATTTTTAAAATGTAGTCTAGGGGCCAGAAAGATGGTTGTCTTTGATAGTGTTTCAACTGTTGTGATAAAATACTATGACCAAACTCAACATGGGGAGGAAAGGGTTTATGTCTGTTTACAGCTCTTACATTCCATTCCATCAGTGACTGAAGTTGTGGTAGGAACTTGGAGTCAGGAACTGAAGCAGGAGCCACAGGGTAGCCCTGCTTACAGGCTTGTTCTCCACAGCTCACTTAGCCTACTTTATTACAGCACCCTGGAATACCCACTGAGGGTTGGCACTGCCCACAGTAGGATAGACTCTCCTTCTATCATTAGTGAAGGCTACAGACCAATGTGGTACAGGCATTTCTCACCTGCAATTCTGTCTTCGAAAATGACTCTACCTTCTTTCAAGTTGAAAAGCCTAACTAGCACAATGGTTCTGTGGGAAATCTGACAACCTGAGTTCTATCCCCAGAACCAACTCCTGCAAGTTGTCCTCTCTGATGTTCTCACGCATGCTGTGGGGTATTCATGCCCATGTACTTATTCATGACTCATGCATGCACATAATGGCCATAAAAATTTTAAGTGTAATCTATGATATTCCTAATGTCACAGTTCATAAATACGACTTCTGTCTTTCACCTGCTGAAGGAAGTTTATTTCCCCATCTATTAAATGGAAATAAAAATATTTGGAAAATGACTGTGACAGGTGGATGTAAATGATACAGCCTAGTGTCTGGGACATATATTGCAGTTAATTTGTATCTAGTGCCAGTTAAGATCAACTTGGTTAGTAGCTTTTTTCCATGCCCACCACTAGAAGTTGACTGTTGTCATGCTGTGAGTCTAGAAGTGTCTCTGGTGGGATCAATTTGAAACTCAAAAGGCCAGAAAAACCCCATGATCTTGTGCTCAGAAATAAGAGAAGTGAGACATCTAAAGATCACAGCATGTGCTGACATTCAGTGAGAAAATTAACATGGACCTAGTGACAAAGTGAGCCACACAGTTTAAATGCCTGCTTTCTGAAGCAGTTATTAAAGTACATGATGTTAGAAAAATGCTCACATTTGCTGGCATGACCTCAAGTTCCAATAGAAATGAAATATTTCCTTAAAGCAGCACAAAGGAGATGAAACTTTGTTAATCCCAGATGAACTGATTCATATGAAAAGGTCAAAGTGTATTCTGTTACCTATTTTGATAGGTTTCCTTTAGACTTGTTTTGGAGACTTAATCTGAAAAATACGCTCACCAAATATCGTTGTTCTCCTGACCATGTAACATCCGGGCCGAATCTGTGAATCCACTGGAGGGTGTAAAATATACGAAAGCCTGGAGTCCACCTCCTGAGACTACCATTTGATTAGTATAACATGTGGTCAAAATATTTGTGTCTTTTCTGCATGCCCCAGATTACTCTAATTAGTTCTAGGACCAAGCAGCACAAGACAGACATACAGATCCAACTGCCTGTATTTCTCTCCCTGGCTTTTATTTTATCACGCTATGCAGCACATTCTGTCATGTGTCTTAACCAAGTCAATATTTAGTTTGCATGATACATAATTTATTAAACACTACCTGGCACTAAGTTGATTCTTTGTAATGATGTTTATTTATGAATTATTTCTCAGGAAACCTATTTGAATAGACAGCATTTCAGTGTGCCCTGTCAATGTGTGTGTTCCTCATTCTCTAGGCACCACTGGGTATGCTCAGTAGCTGGGAGCTAGCATCAGCGATGCTTCCCTCCCTTCTGTTATCAGTTATTCGGGCACTGCTAAGTGCTGCTTGGGTACACCATGTTTAGCAACAGATACGATCTGTATCTCTAAGGCCCCACTCCGTAATTCATAAAACTCACAGTGGATAATGATGCCGTTAGCTGTACTAAAATGCTTCAAAATCTTCAGTCATTATATGATTACCAATGATATTGAAATTCTCTTTTTTCCACATGAGATCATCCAAATCTTACAGCAGGTTTCATTGTGGGAACATCACCTGCAACACATTTCTCTGGTGCCAATGGCATCTCACAATGTATAATTACAGTGCTTGGAGGCAAACACTTTGGATGACAGTAACGGGTGTACTTTATACTCATTAGATGATATTAACCAGTAAAACAATGGTTGCATGGGATCACCTATCAAACTCTGTAAGGCAGCTTTCATAGTAAGCCAGTAAAGTCTAGCTGTGATTATTTTTTTGTGTTACTCTGACTCATTGCCACTGACCTAGTGCAGTGCAACAGTCAGTGCTATGCTAGCATTGGACCTTGCTGAGATTTTCTGCTACTGGTGGTCAGGGCTCGGGTCAAGTGTTTTCAGGTTATTGGCCACTTGTGCAAAGACTGAAAACACAGGCTCCTACAGATTTGCAAACATGGCGGCATGACTTTATTCAAGGTGAATCGAGGGTGCAGATTAGAAAAGGACACACTGACAAGATTGACCTTGGGCCACGTGAGTGAGAATACTCAAAGACCAGTTACTGTGTGGGACTTCCTTTCGTGGGGTTCAAGAAGAGAAAAGTTTGGTAATCCGGGGCACTCAGAAGATGGTTCTCTGTTGTGGTTAATAGATTAGGGCATGTAATTGCTTTTCTCTTGTATATGTCTTTTCCCATAATACATCTTGTTTTAATCATATAAGGGCCCAATTAGTATAGGCTATTTTGTATTACTGCACATGTACTTCAAAGCAGGTCTGACTGGATCAGCCTTTTCATTCTTCATACCTGGATACTCTTGATAGGAATATACACGGAAGAAACTATCTAATTTATTCTGGTTAGGAGCATAGATGTCTGGAGAGGGGGGATGGGCGGCCCAATTCAGATGGTGGTCTGAGATAGTTTTCCGGTTGCTAGATAAATCGATTGGAGATGGGTTATGTGAAGGAACAAGGTGAAGGACCAAGGCTGCCAAGTACATCATTACAGGGGAGCGTAGATAACCAAAACCAGGTAGAACCCCAGGTTCCTAAACTGTGCCCGTGTTTGCCTGTCTCATTTCTTCTAGACGTACAAACAGGAATGCTCAAATAAATACCAGAAATTAACGAGTTGTAATTCCAAAAGCAGTTCCTGCAGCTGTGTTCTGAGAAATACTTGGGCCATGCTCTCTGAGAAACCGAGTTTTTCACACCATATGCCTGATACGACAATACACAATGAACAAACCCTATATAAACGCATCCAGACATTACACATTATATCTATACTTACATTCCCCAAGAATAGTTGACCATAACACCATTTATTTTGTAGAACTATTAAAATTCACTGACAGCTTTCTTCTGTGCAGTGTGGCTTGGTAAGTGCCAAAAAGCACCTGTACTCACGGTTGAGTGAGTGTGCACAATAGAGCACACTTCCGTTCTGTGCAGATCCCAGTGCCATGCTGATTCAAAAGAGTCAGGGACAGCCTGTCTGTGGCTCTGGCCTCGTCACTTATTCTTTCCTTCGTCGAATGTGATGAGAATTCATTCTTTGTGACTGCAAAGGCTGAAGTACCTCACAGCGCTGTTGGTCAGCTGACCTACTAATTACTAAGATCACCAGGCTCATTCTTCATCTCCCCTTTATCTTAGATTCATCTTTCAAACATGGAAGTGTTATCGCTGAAGAACTCGGTCTTGTACTCAGTGATGACGAGTGGGCACAAGAAGTGTGTCGTTGCCATCAACACAGTCTGATGAAAACCAAGGTTAGGAGGAGCAATTATTTTTAAATTACTGAGAAGGCATTTGCTGCTTGTTGAAATAGATATGAATAATAGGAATAAGCATATTAATAGTCTGTTAAAATGTTATTCTATCATACCTAAAAGGATCTCTCATTTAAAAATATTGTTGATATATATTATGACTTATTTTTTAATTCTTTTAAATGCATAGGTGTGAGTACCTGCCTTATGTGTGTATATGTGCACCATATACACGTTTGTGTCCGCAGAGGCCAGAAGAGTGTGTTTAATCCGCTGAAATAGAAATCATAGATGGTTTCAAGCTAGGAACCCACCCCATCTTCTACAAGAGCAGCAAGTGTTCTTAATTGATGAGACATATCTCCAGCCTGATTTTTCCTTTTGCTGAGTCCTTTATGATGAAAAGCTTATTTATTGGTGAGTAGTGATATTAGTGTAATAAAGGCCAATTCTGGATTTCTAGTTGCACCATTTGGAATCAAACCACATTTATCAAGCCTCTGCACTATAAGCATGTGTTGAATGCCAAGCTATTTAGCCTTCGTATGAACAGTTCTTTACTGAACATGTGCTGAGCATATGAAGGACAAAGTCTCCTAATTCCAGAGGTACTTGTGCCTTGTGTTGCCCACTCCATTTTGGCACTGGAGCATAGCAAAACGTGGGAGATGTCTGTGATCACCTATGGATGCACTCTACATGGATGAATGTGCCAGTGGTGCTTGCTAGAGAAGTCACACAGCCTCTTCTCATTCAGCCAGTGATGTGAGTCGGGAAGAACCATAAATGAAGAAATTCAAGGAAACAAACAGCAAGTGGGAAACTGAAGCCTCCAGTGTGGTGCATATGGAATACAGTAGTGCCAAAATGGAAGCAGATCTTCCCCTAGTCAATACTTACCTGATGCCACAGGTCTGCTGACCACCATGGCCAAAGCTTGCTGAAATCCTGATGCAAAACTCCAGCTAAGCTGTGCACAGATTCTGACCTCAATGAATGGTTGATGTTTTCACAGTCTGTGGAAAATTGTTCTACACTTACAGGTGTTTATACAGGGGATAGCAGATGGCAAGCATTCAAACATATTAGCCATATCATCATGACTGCAGTTATCATTGTCAATTATTAAAATATCAGTGTATATTATTTCGTCTTTATTGTGTTATGGATAATTTAAGGTTGAATTTCTTTTTATCAACAAGGCTTTAATATTTATCTATTTATATTTTTTATTTATTTGTGTATGCGTTTGCCTGTGTGTGTGTGCGTTTTACTCATCTATATGCAGGTGAGTATGCATGTGTTTGCTTGGAGATCACAGGTCAACCTCAGCTGTTAATCCTCAGGAGCCATCCACCTTGTCTTTTGAGATGGTATGTCTCATTGTCTTAATGCTTACCGCCATGTGAGCCACAGAGATCTGGGATGTATCATGCAAATGCTATCACAGTCTGCCTTGTTTACAAAGACCCTGGCGTTTGAACTCACACCTTCATGCCTGCACAGCAAGCACTTTCCCTGACAGATTTGTCCCCATAGCCAAATGCTAAATCAGTAAGTTTGTGACTTAATTTTAAGGAACAATAGGCACCTGAAACAAAATGATGCTGCATACGGCAGATAAGAATTAACTGGAAGTGTATCATAGTCCTAAAGGCAAGAGTTAAAAATATAATGCCAAAATATGAAAATCTTCATGATCCTTATTAGGCAGTGAGTTCGTATATAGAAAGTCTATAAAAAACAAATATGAATTTTAATTTTACCAAAATAAAAGTGTTTGTTCTGCATCTGGAGAGATGGCTGGGTGGTTATGGTAGTGTAGAGCAACTTTTGCAAATGATGAACTTCTGTTCCCAACGACCACTCAGGCATATCACAGTCACCTGTGACTCCATCTTCAGAGGATCTTATGGCTCCCTCCAGCCTGCAGATACATCTGCATTGATTTACACATACCCCTCCCCCACAGACACATATACACCTAACCATAAATGAGGTAAGTAATTAATAAAAAAGCTTTGTCCTTCAGAGTCATCATGAAAAGGAAATAAAAAATATAGAGCCACAGCATATATTTATAAGTCACTTTTCTGATTATAGACTTGGATTCAGAAAATGTCAGACATTTATGAGTCAATAAGAAGAAAAAATAAATGAGCAAAATATTTAAATATACATTTCCCTAGAGAAGAAACATTATCTAAATAACCCATGAAAAGAAAATGAACAGCATTAATCAATCACTAGAGAACTGAAATCAAAACACTAAGAGGTATAACTATACACATAATATAAACACATGTTTAAGAACACTGACAATGTCACATTATGAAGACACAGAAACACAGACTCTTCATCAGGTGCAGACATAACTGTAGCAGCATACTGCAGTCATGTAGACAACAGTTCTTTGGCTGTCAGCTTTTCAGGGAACATAATCACACATGAATAGACAATTAGAAATGCTTCTCTCTGGATTTGTGCTGTTAAGTCCACCAAGGTTTTTGTTCTAGTGACTGTGTTGGGTTGTGCCATAAGGAATTTTGAATATGTTATAAATTAGCTGACTTGGAGACAAAAAGGGAGATTGTAACAAGAAAGGAGAAACAGATCTTAAACAAAGGACTGTGTTGTTATTCCACTGCTGGTTTGAAGACGGAGTCTGACAGAGACTGCAGGGGCCCCTAGAGCTGAGAGCAGTTCCCAACAAGGAGATTCATGTTAGCGTATCACTAACAGTGCCGACCCTGCCAGCAGCCAGATCATCTTTGCCAATATCTCCTGCTGCCAACACATTTGGTGGCATCCACAGTTGGTCTGCCTTGGGCTTCCTATCTGGAGTGAGTGGGCATGCAACATGTGTGTTCTGTCTGATCAGGAAAAAAATGTTACTTGTATGTTTATGTCACCAACATGAGTACCTAAACGTGACCTGAACATGGATGACAGAAATAGATATACTAATATGAAGGAGGAAAGCTCACAAGTTCATAACTCTAGGCAAAACAAACAAGCCAACAACAACACCGACAAAACCAGCAAGTAATGAATCCTGAGAGTGTGAGCAGTAATCATCCTGGGGAAGAGGTCATGAGTTGGTTATCCAGTACCAAAGGGTGCTGTTTTAAGAAGCAAAACTCTTGATCACTTGCTACTCAGCAGGATGAAATGAATATGCCATACAACCAAGCAATTCCACTCCTAGAGTCCACCCAAAAGAATCAAACACTGGTCAACACACAAAGACTTGTATACAATGCTTACAGCAGCATTATTAAATGTTGGAAAAATTCTAATGCTTATTAAATGATGAGCTCATTATTAAAATGTGCGTATATTCAGAAACAAAAAGAAAAGGTTTAAAATTAATAAATAGTTTCAATTTATCTCTAAGTACTACACCGAGTGAAAGACACCAAAGGCTACAAATTACATGTCTATTTATGAGAAATTTTGAGAATAATCAACATACGTTCTTAAGTATGAAATTAACTAATTGACTGTTATGTTATGTGAGTGCTTGAAAGGAAAGTCTCCTAGAATATGAAGATTGTTGCAACACCTTAAAAATTTACCGAAGAATCATTGGATATTGTACTTCCAGTAAGTTAAGTGCACAGCATGCAAATTCAACTTAAATAGTTACAAATAATAATGTTGCTAAGTCAAAGAAGGAAATAAAATGCCATCACATTTGTCCAGAATAATGTACATGTACATCTGAAAGGAAAGGAATAATTGAAACTTCCATACACTTCAGGGGACATACAAATCCCTTTGAAACTGTGTTTGGGAATCATGCAAGCTGAAGCAGAAAAGCATCCTGCGATTTGGTGATATGTGCTCCTAGCAGGCACACGTACACATCCTCACTAAATATCATGCAGAAAAATAGTGCTTGGGGTGACTTGGTCTATAATAAAAATGTTGGGATGGTTAATCTTGGTTGTCAACTTGATTAGAGCAGTCATAATTAAGAGAGGTGCCTCTGGGTGGGTCTGTGAGGTTAATTCCGGGAGGATCAACTGTGTGTGCAAGACCCTCCCACAAAGGAGACAGAATCTCCTGTCAGAAGCCCAGATAGAGGGGTCTGAGGGAAGAGTAGGGATACTGTTGCCTGCCTGGTCTTGCTCCCTCTGGAGAGTGAATCTACCATGTTGGCTCTGCCGCTGTTATCCTCCACTGACATCAAGACCCAGATGCATCAGCCTTCTAACATGAAATGAAGAATAGAGATCTCCAGAAATCCTCTACCCAGCCCCAAAATGGGAGTGCTAAGGCTCCCAGCCTTGTGGACTGAACAGTTACTAGTTTCTCATCCTCTCCAGTGTTACAGACAGCCGTTACATTCTAATCGGCTTCTAGTGTGCAAGTCAGTCTAAAGAATCCCTTTTGTACATATCCATTCCATTGGTTCTGTTCCTGCTGAGATTACTGACGGGTACCCCCACCCATAGGAAATGAAAGACAATACTGTATACTCATGAAATGTATAATATCCAGCAGTATGAAAACATTTATCTTCCAGCAGTTTAAATGAATCTAAGAGACCTGGTGTTGAGTAAAAGAAGCCTACAGAAAAGGGTATACAGGGTTTGACTGATTTAGCCCTGAGTTTTTAAACAGGCATGTGTAAACCTCAGGGTTAGAAATCAAGAGTTCAGAGTTTGCTTCTCCCCAAGAGAGTGGTGCCTGGGAGGGTGCAGGACACTTCTGAAACCTTGGGATTTGCTGTACTTTAGGTTAACATTACACCAGGGTCGTACACTTGAGAAACGCAATGATCAATATACTGATATTTTACACTTCATTGAATGTAAGTTGTCACACTGACAAATTTAAGCTTCTTATAGTTCATAGTAAAGAACCAGTTGGAACAAAATTAAGGATAAAACACATACTACAGATGATAAAAATCAAATAGGTGATATATTAAACTCCATGAAAATTATAGCCAAATAATAACTTTATTTACTTATGTATTTACTTGTGTGTGTGTGTGTGTGTGTGTGCACATTCATGTGCAAGTGTGGGTGTGTGGATATGTGGGTACACATACTGAGGTATACATGTGTTGGTCAAAGAACAATTTGCAGGTGATTATTTTCTCCTTTTACCATGTGGATCCTGGAATTAAACTGAGGTCACCAGGCTTATTGGCAAGTATCTTTGCCTTCTGAGCTATCTTGTCAGTCCAAAATAACTTTTAAAGTAGTTATGTATGGATATAACTCATAAACAGGTGATATGTATATATGAAATAATATTTCAAGTGAAAAATTGAAGATGCTGTGTATCTAAATTTTAAATATTTCTATGGTAATTCTTTTAAAGATAGATGTAAGCACTGTGTATACTAAATTGGAGAAGTGGGTTAAAAGTAAAACTTCTCTCTGCTTCATAATGTAAAGAGTTTATGAGTTAAAAGATAAGCATTTATCTGGTGAGCAATTCAGCTTCAGGAATTATAAGTGTGTATATAATGATACATCAATTGTATTCTATGTCTCAACTCTTTCATCATTATACTCCAGTGTAACAGTGTATGTATGTGGAAAATGTCTTGATTTAACTGACCTAAGTCATTACTGTAATTTGAATGTGAAATACATTCCTGCCCAGACTCACATGTTTGAACCTTCATCTCTTGCTGGTGATGCTGTTTGGGACTATTATGGTACTTTTGTGGGCAAGAACCTCTCTGGGAACGGGCACTGAAACTTTATAGTCCCTGTTTTTGTCTGCTTCCTCAGTGCCAATGAGCAGCCACCCAGGCTCTCTTCAGTCATGCCTAGCCCAGATCTAGCATAGAAGCAGATCATATGTCACAGTGTTCATCCATCTTGCTGTGGGATTTTATAGTCAGTCACTCAGAAAGGTCTTTGAGGCTTCCTCCACCCAAAAACTCAGGAGGGTGGGGCTTCTTCATCATTCTAAGCCTTGAGCTGTAAAGATTGTCTTATGGGATGAAGCTTTGACATCAAAAACTGAACTCTTGCCCAAGCATTTGATGAGGCTGTTTTCTTGCCTTTGCAGAAATTGCTGTCAAACAAGCTGATTCCCTTATCGCCCTCACCCACATTCAGCGAACTAGACTCAGTTTCTAAATTGTTCACACAAGCATGGTCATGTGAGATCAAGTGCAGTGTTCAAAGCAGACTCTTGTGGCAAAATTTAGAAAGAAAATGATTTAGTAAGGGAAGCCTAGACAGTTGAGTGTTTGTTGTGGAAAGATATTAGACAGAAGAATGGCATACTTGTAAAATATTTAGTCTCAAAAGCCCACAATGACCCAAGAACATAGTAAGGCAAACATCAGAATCCCAGAATGTCAAAATCATGTTGTGATTTTTTAATAGAATGGAATATAAGTTAAAGTGCTGGGATTTATTTCTATCTAATTCAACACAGGGAGTGAGCTGTAGCAAGAATCAGGAGGACTGTGTAATAAAGCCCTAAAAAGGGTAAAGGTTCGGAGAAAGAAAAGGAAATTATCCATTAAGGTAAAATTGCACTATCATGGAACATACTTTGCATAGCTTAGTGTCACTCAGTTCAAAGAATAAATTAGATTGTTCCATTGAGGAATTAAGGCTCATGTAGGTTCTGAGCCACAACCCTTTTATCAACTAAACTAGAGCTCAAAATCCTTCACACTTCTTAGCTTCCACAATGCAAGGAACAAACACCAAACCTGAGAAGAACCTAGGGATACTCATGGCTGCAGTCTGGTGAGTGTCCGGAAATACAGCCTACAGTAATTGAGTTCTACATGCTTTGTGAGTCAAGAGAGTCAAGGCCCATCGTCCTCTAGGAGAAAAGGGTGAAATCATCTTAGAAATGTGACCTCCAAAAGCAGAACACAGCAGCATGCTGGCCAACCTGGAATGTTTCTGTGAAGTATAGAGCACCTAGAAACTTACGGCCAGTATTGTTGGTGCCCCTATATTGATGCCCTTGTTAGAAGTCTGAATACTTACCCCACATGAATTCAAACATTAGGACCTTAGAACTCAAGACAATGAAAAACAAGTTAAAAACAAGATATAGTATCTTTACATGTGTTCAAAAAGTCATATAATAGAATACTTGAGCCTCTTATTTTTTACGTGGTTACAAAAATATATGACATTGTGAAATGAAGTGAAAGAAATGAATTAGAGAAAAAAATCTACAAAATACAACTGGGATCAATATAAATTATAAGGGCCAATTAACTTTCATTTTTGTTAATCTGATCATGTTTCTACATTATAGAGACAAACACTGCCGTTATTGATAAGCCTCTACTGGTGTCTTCAATGTGATAATACATTTTAAAACAATAAGTCTCAGTGTCATGCCATCATTCGTGTGGAGTTGTTCTCAAATATCTTAATGTGCCAGCATCATGGCATATCTATAAAGAAGCTTTACATAATGGCTTCTCTGAAAGCTATAATTATTAATGAACTACTATTTAAAATTGTAGGACCGTTCATAATAATGGGTGTGGTGCTTTCCTCTAATTGCTAAGATGCTGCATATTGAAACATGAGAAGCTTGGACTAGAAATGAAATTGGACATTTCTTGTCAAAATTACTGCTGAACGATGGACAAAGGAAAAACATCTACACTGAGAGTACTTGTTTCTCTAAACCTACATATGCACACATGCATACAGGAGCACACTCACATGTGCATTGGCAATCCTTCCTATGCCATCCATCAAGTAAATTAGCATGCAAATTTTAGCAATAAGGCCTAAGAACCAGGTTGCAATCAACATGGTTAGCACTGACCAGGTCTTTGTTTTTCACTTAGAAACTGAATAATAGAGTTCATCATTTTGAAGTCTTTTAATAGGAAGCCTAGCAATTGCATTATTTTTTTTGAAAAAAGCATATAAGATGAGATCTACCTTATTAATTTTAAGTGGATAACGTTGGTAATTATAAACATATTATTGTAGAGCACATCTTGAGAAGTTTTTTCATCATATAGAATCAAAACTTCATTCTTGTTAGACAGCAAGTCTATTTCTTCCTCCTTGGGCCATGTGTGACCACCACTTAATCCTAAACTCTTATGAGTTTGGCTATTTGGAACCCTCATGTAATAAGAACTACAAGGTGTTTTTCCTCAGTGAGTAGCTTGTTTCTTCAGCGCATGTCCTTCAGGTCCCTTTGTGTTATCACACGAAGGCAGACTTTACTTGGTTTTGAATGCTGAATAGTTTGCACTGTTTGAACCACAGTCTTCTACAACTAGCCTATTGCAAATAAAGCTGCAAAGAACACAGAAGTGCAGAGGTCTCTTTCAGATTCTAATATCAATATTTCAATAAACATCAAGCATACGATTGATTGCTTAGCCATAAGGTAGTTCTACCTTTAATATTTGAGGAATTTCCATATTGTTTTCTATGCTGCCTGCATCATTGTATATTGCTGCCAAAAATTGAGAAGGGGCTCAGTTTTTTCCAGATCCTTGCTGTCACTGGCTAGCATCATCCTAATGATGGTTGAATGGTCATCCTATAACATAATAATGAATCATGAATTTTACTTGTACTTCGCCTTGATATGCACAGCATCTTTTTATTTACCGGTTAGCCATTTGTCTTCTTTAAGGCAACACTTGTTCAAATCCTTTGCCTAATTATTTTACATTCATGTGTGCATGTGTGTTATTATATGTGTGTAAGTATATACATGTGTTCGCGGTCAGCCTACTCAGCATGCTGTGCTTCTAAATAAGAAGCATGCTATTTAAGTCAGAACACTGAATTCTGAACTCTCATGACTAGTGCATAGCTGGCCTGTAGATAAGTCTGCACTCTCCACCTCACTTTTAATGAGCTTCCTCCACATAGAGACACTGGAGAGATGAGCATTCACTGTCCAATCCCAGGTCATGTGCTAAGCAACCACAGTCAGCAGACTACGGAAGTACGTAGTAGTTGCTCACATGCAATGAAGCACATGCTGTTCCCTGAAACCATCTCCAGAGTGATTCAGCTCTGGGCCCTTTACCTACCCACAGGCACTGCAGTCTTGTTGGGGATACCCTGGCAATAATGGCAATTCGGTACCCAAACCCAGGGGGTGTGAGCACTAGAGGTTAAAAGAACCTCCTGGTAAAAGAAATGAGAGGAGGTTGGGGACTGAATGGTAATTTGTTGCTGGGTCAGAGTGACTCAAATGCAGGAGACTAAGCACGGAACAAAACAGAAAGGAATCAAAGTGCCTGAGTTAGAAAAGTTTTGGTCTGAATTCCCAAGATGCACCCTTGGTTTTCTATAGGGGGCCTCTTTGATGTAGAGCTGTGGGTGAGAGCTTTGAAAAATGCACAGAGAGGAAGCTAGGGCTGGACGTTCGTTGTGGGAATTCTTCTGTCCTATTATTATGTCTGTAACCCGGTGTCTACAGGGGGGTGGAGGAAGGTGGTCAGGAACAGTTAAAGCACAGTGCATTTTTCTAGGGGCAGACAGAGATAAAAGGAAAAGCGGGGAGGATATCAAGACAGCACCGATAGAATTTCTTGCTGTGTCACGAAAGAGGACATTTCAGGCAAGGAGGAGAAAGTCACAGTGAGGTCCCAGTAAAGGCTTCTTGCTGTCTTCTTTCTCTCCTTCCTTGAATGCGTGGTTTGAACACTATAGCTTAGACAGTGAAGAATTTTAGTCACCACCAACCACAGTTAGAATGTTTTCACAGCTTTGTTCTAGTCACAATGATTGTTGGCCAAACCAACAACCTGAAGTCTGTTTTTCCAGTGAATGTAAATCCTACCCCGAGGAGATCTTTAGCAGGGCTTTAAATGGTCCAACAGGTGTGGACTGCTTGTCAAGACGACAAGTGTCAGTCTCCATATGTAAAGCGATTATTAGAATCTACTCCCACGAATTTCAACACGCAGGAAGATAAGAAACAGCTGGCCCGAGAGTGTGTGAGTCCTCAGCGTTTTTTTATTTGGAAGCACATTATTATTATCAGTGTGAATCTCTGGCTGAGAGAAACTGAAATACGGGTGTAGCCTTGAATGTGAAGATGTTACAGGAGGAAGAAGTAGTCTCATGATGTGCTGAGCAGGCTCCTGGACCTCCTCTGTATTTTAACCAAGTCCATCAGTGAAGGGACTCTGACCAACACAGTCGTGGCAAGCATGGCCCCTATAGTCCTTGTCCTTCTTCCTCTTTTCTTCTCTGTGCCTAAAAACAGTAAGATTACATTCTTTACTTGTTTATTTAGTATTTATTTGGTTGGTTGATTGGTTGGTTGTTTTGGTTTTGGGTTTTCAAAGCAGGGTTTCTCTGCTTAACAGTCCTCGCTGTCCTGGAATTCATTCTGTAGACCACGCTGGCGTCAAACTCACTGAGATCTGCCTGTCTCTGCCTCTCAAGTGCACCATCTCCACCAGGCTAGATTATATTCTTTTTTTCTTAGTTCCAAGATGTTTGGCATTTATTTTTATTATATCTGTAATGAAGAAATACATTATCTGCTTTTGAAATAGTGCTTGAAAATACGAGGAGTACAGATACCATGTAACAGAAAATTCCAGGCAGGGGGCACTACACACATCACATGAAAAAATAGTCTGGTGTTCATGTAATAAAAACTAGGCTTCAAGAGACCCAAGTTTCCTGCTTGCTTAAACAATGATATAGTTACATGAATTACTTAATAAACAAATTTTCCTATGTGTAAACGAAACGAGTAGACTAAATTTGCACCTGGAAATTTTAATTAGTATTGTAGACTCCTATTATAGGATTGGGTATGTTGGTTGCTGTATTTCCTGAAGGTTTAGATGGATGGTTTACCAGATATGTTGAAGAAACTACTCTGGTCATTGGTGAAATGGTAGGTTGTGAGGGAATTTGAGGGATGTTTTCACTAAGGGCAATCCCCGAGCTTGCTATGAGCCTCACATGCTGCAAAAAAACTGTATGCTGGTCACTGATGCTGTCATAACAGCCAGAGCCGGACGGCTTTTGCCCTGAGGGTTTCCTGTTAGTGGGCCTGTCTTCAGAGGGCCAGAAGGTGAAGGTGCAGACATGCTGTGTTCACTGTCCACAGACAAGAGTAGGCTGCTGTCATTCACAGCTGTCAGACTTACCCCTCTGTTAAGTGGGTTTCCTTTTTCTGAAGAACATGACTTGAAAGTAGCTGATGTTCCTTTCTTCTTCAATGCATTGCAGCTATTTTCAAATCCACTGCAAACATCTTACATTTATTGCTTGTCTGTAACTGTATCTGTGAAAGACTAAATGTGACAGGTGAGGTCAACACTGAGAATTTCAGAATTTCCTGGCTTCTTCAACATTAACACAATAACCCGGATGGTATGAAATTCTTCCGTTAACATTTTCTTTTGGTGCTGGAAATGACAGAGAATTCAATTGTGCCAAAGTAATGGATTCCTTCTTTTCCAGGCTCCCAACCAGGATTCGGATTTTAGATTCACCCAAGCCCATCAATTCTGAACGCTGTTTCTCTGTTGGCGCACTTGCCAGAAGTACAATGTAATGCTTATATTTTTGAAAACAGCTTGGTGCTTCAAAAAGTTTGGACCATTCTGCTTTATTCAGCAAAATTTTCTGTGTGACAGCAAGCTCTTGCTTAAACCCCTCAATCATGATCATTCCATTTGAAACAGACACATTGTATGTGGAGTTCTGCTGTGGGTATATGGGTGTAAATCCATAAGATGGATTCACTCTTGGGTCCCACCCAGGCAAGTTAAGATTTCATTCTTCTGGTTCTTTTAACAACACTGGATTTGACCATTCCCACTCAGAAAACACCAAGAAAAATTAATGTACTAGATTGGATGCTATTGCACTTGGATAAAGCTAGCAAGTTCTTGCTACTAAGATAGCCCAGGAAACACGGCCAAGGAAACCCAATGTATTAGAATAGAAACAGTGGTATTTGGCCCATAATTTGATGGCTCTCAGGGTTAACCTAAAGCTGCCAGTGTTTGCTACTAGATATAAAAATTCATCAGCTACCCAGCAACCATTAGGGCTTCTTATGCACCTAATATTTAAATTTTTAAGCAGACTATCATCTCATAGATCCATATCATCCAGAATAGTCTGTAATGGTAATCTTGCAAACAGCATATCAATCTCTGTTCCAAAACAGTTTGATAACTGGCACAAAGGCATCCTCGAGAGCTCTTAAATCGTTTACTTCCTCCTGTCATTCACTTTGTCCTAGAAGGAAGTGAAAAAGTCATTTTGATCCAAATGTCTTGGTGCAACTCACAAGCAGTAGATATTTTCCCCCAAACATTCCTAAAGCTGGCCACCAAGGTCTGTTTCCTTATTTTCCCACTTCCTCCTCCTGAGGCTGACTACTAAGGTCCAGTTATCAAAGCATTAAAGTCCAGCAAGAAAAAGCCCCCTTTGGCTCACCAAATTGACTCACCCAATTAAAATTAAACACCTCATCCTAACATGGAATACCCTTTCCCCACGTGCCAGGGCTGTCTTCTCCCTATCCAAAGGCAGACCTTTGTCCCTACAGGGCAAATACCCTCTATCCTCCATGTTTGTTTCTTATTCCTTGCCCTCTATCCCTCTGTGCAAATAAATCTCTTTTGTGTCTTTGCAGAGGCTCTTGCAAGCAGCCCTAAAATCTAATGCTCCCTGTTGGTCTTGGTCAAGTCAACAAATTGGGCATTTTAAGAGAGACTGTCCATGCCAGAAAAAGGTATTTCCAGAGAGATCCCTACTAAGTGTCACAGATATCACAAAGGCAAGCATTGGGTAATATATTGCAAATCTAAATATGATGCAAATGGCTACTCCCTGGTTCCTTTAAACTCCCTACAGGGGAGCCCTCAGCCCCACCTTCAAGAAAGTCTTTTCCCAAGAGATTCATCTCAAATCAGATGGATATGAATGGGTCACAACCTAATGTTGTTGTTTTTACTCTTTGCTTCTTGGGCTCTTTACTCTTTGGGGGGGTCTGCCACCCAGGTCCCAAATGAATACATGGAGGTTTATTCTTTCTTATGAATGTCTGGCCTTAGCTTGGCTTGTTTCTAGCCAGTTTTTAAACTTAAATTATCCCACCTATCTATTTTTTGCCTCTGGGATTTTACCTTTCTCTGTCCTACACACCTTTCTTTACTTCTTACCCTGTGGCCTGCTGTGTAGCTGGATGACTAGCCCCTGACGCCCCCACTCCCTCCTCTTCTTGTGCCTTGATCTCTCTTTTTCTCCTACTTATTCTCTCTGCCTGGAAGCCCTATTTCCCTCCTGCCTAGCTATTGAACTTCAGCTCTATATTAGACCAATCAGGTGTTCTAGGCAGGCAAAGAAACACAGCTTTGCAGAGTTAAACATGGCCTCTGCATCAGCTCCTGCCTCCAAGTTCCTGCCATGTTTGATTTTCTGTTCTGACTTCCTCCAATGATGAACACTAATGTGGAAGTTTAATTCAAATGAGCCCTTTCCTCCCCAGTTTGGTTTTTGTCATGGTGTTTTATCACAGCACTAACCCATACACAACACTCCCAAACCCTAAGACATCCATTATATGTTTTTAGATAGGTAAAACATAACCTTTAATGAAGAATTACACAGCACGAGTAAGCATGAAAGAATACATGAACACATAATAAGTGCTTCTGAGCTATTTCTGTGAATATCTGAATTCTGAAACTTTGACCAGAAAAAGACATAATAGTGGTTATGATAGTTAATCTTGATTGTCAATGCCATTGGACTTAAGCTCACCATGCAAACAGAGCTCTAGGTGTGTCTCTGCGTGAGATTCCAGATTAGATTAGTGGAAATTGCCTCTATTCCATGGGCTGACACCCTTGACAGCATTAACAAAGAGAAAGCAAGCTGAACAGAAGCAGTCATCTCTCTGCTTCCAGACTAAGGACGCAGTGTGATGGCTGCTTCCAGCTCTGGCTGCCATGACCTCGCCACTACGAGGGGAGTGAGACATGGCTTCCAGCTGCTGGCTAGGGGAACTCATCCTCCCGTAAGTTGCTTTTCACAGGTATTTTGTCACAGCGACAAGACAAGGAAGCGATGGCTTAGAAAACGCTAAGGAAATTTGAAGAGGTAAAAGAGAAGTGATGGATCCTGGCATGAGCTTCTGCAGAGGACTTCGGAGTTTTCCAGTCAACTCCAGAGCACTCAGCTCTTACCTAATTTTGGCTTTGATTTTTTTTCTGACTTTCACAATGAAATTATTTCAAACAGCAATCATACATAGAATTTTTGATGTTACATTTAATTGCTTTTCAAAACTAAAAAAAAGACAACTAAGAAAAACAAACACACAAATACAAACTGTAAATGAACAGTGTGCACTTGACATAGGAAGTGTCAAAAATAGCACAGCAGGATTGCAAATGCAGCCGAGATTCCTCACACTGGTTCATGAATTATAGAGGTAGACAGCATGGTCCATACTATAGTAGGGAGAGTGGACCTGAAAATAAGATACAATAAAAATGTCAATGTTACTGGAGAGGAAATGAAGCATTAGTAGAGTGTGTGCAATGAATAATGACCACACTGAAATCATCTGGGTAGTAAACCCGTGAGAAAGATTGAGCCCCACTCTGTATAATGAAAGTAGAGTCTGAAGGAAAAAAAAGCAAGTAGAGTCTTTGGACACATCAGATATTTAGGATGTCTTTCAAAGATAATAGACATCCAAGGTGGAGAATCCCTCACAAAAATATAAGATGTTGCTAAACTCAGCAGGGGAGTGGTTAGTAACTCAGAAAGTAGTAATAGCAATTTAAAGCTCTGGAAATATGAAAACACAGGACTCTGACTCAGCAAGACCAAATGATTCAGAAGTGCTGATGAGAATATGGTGTACAAGGGTCTGCAGGGCAGAGTTAGTCAACCAGCAAGTAGGCAAATCACAGAGCACTCTCTGTGTCCTGCTGAGGACCTCAGGCTTTATCCTCTGATTGTGAGGATACAAGATACCGAGGAGCCAAGGGACATTGTGATGTGCACATCAGATGAGCTATCCGAACAATATGGTTTGTGGGAGGTCAGGCTATGTATAAGTAAAAGATCTTATAGGAAATCTGATGAAGGCAGCCAAGAAGGGAAAAAAAAAGGAGAAGGCTTAATGTTGTCTAGAAAAATTCAAATGGAAGGGAGAGCAAGAGGTATTCATAAAAGGCAACCTTCAAGGTTTTGTGACCATGACTTCTCTACCTGCAAATAAATGAGCTACTAGTAATATGATGAGGCCCCAAAATGATATCAGAGCACCCTCAAAGAAGAGAGACCCAGTGACTCAGTCCACTTGTTCACTTGTAGATCAATTCGATGGAATTTAGTGACTGAATTTATAGGAGTAAAGGCATGGTGCAGGCCAGGGAGAAAACTGAGGAAGACGGGCTTCTAAGATGAGAGGAAACCAGCTTATTTGCAGATGGTTGAGTATGAAAGCAAGCACACCTTCTGGGGAGTAATTTGGAAGAGGGAAATGATGGGTGACTAGACCCAAATCAACTCTCATGCGCCATATAATTGGAGACACCTAGGCAGTGGAATACCTGAAACCAGAGAATCACATGTTTGCTATATGAACATGAAGCAACCTTATTTGAGCTTTGAAATTGGCTTTATCATCATCATCATCATTGTTGGAGGAACACAGATTTTCATCTTTAATCCCACACCCTTCCTCAGGCCATACATTCCTACAGCTCTCTCTGTGGCAGGCAGTTAAGAAGCTATCTGTGCTGTGACTTGACAGTCATCAATTTGACACTTGGTTTCTTCTTGCTCTTTATCATGTACACTATGCTGTACTAAACTGTAACATAAGCATCACCCCTAAAAGGGCATAAGAAGTCAGACTTTGCTTTGTTTTGTGGGGTTTGATCTGGAGGCCTCTCAATCTTATGAGCAGATTTCTCTGAAGGTTGCTCACTGATGAGGTTCCTCTGGCACTCATGCCTACAATTCCTCTCATGGCCTTTCCCTCTCTCCCTTTCACATATATTTTATATATATATGGATATGTATGTTATGTATGTACATACATTTTACATATCTATATACACATATGTATATGTGTGTATATATATATGCCCTTTCCAGGCCTAGGTCCCAATATGCGTCAATGTGTTAGCTTCTTTTCTGTGCTAGCAGCTGCTGCTTCTCTTGTTTTATCATTATAATTATTGTCATCAATATCAATAATATTTACAGATATGCCAGACAACTAATGGAGACATATAAAGTCATTACTTAATGCAGTCATCCAACAAACTCCTTGTGTAGCATTTTAAATAATATGGAACTGGAATGTAGAGACCTTAGGTAGTAATTCACATATCCCTATCATCATCAACAATAATTCTATTCATCAACATCTCATAGTCTAGTTCAGAGTAAAGGCTGTATACCTTTTCTATTGATGTTAACTGATGGAGAATTAGCCTGACTCTGGGACTTCCGAGGAGGACTTGGCATCTGAGCATCTTTGTTCTGGAAAGATTCCTGAGGTTGTACTTAGAGAGCATCAACTAATTTGAAGACTCAGCAGGTCTCAGAAACAAGCCAGGTAGGGATTTGAGGCAGCTCTTTCCAAGTCATGTTTCTCCTGCTGTTTGCCAAATCATGCAACTACTCCTCATTTCAAATAAAGAAAAGATCTATGTTGAGAGGAGTTCTTATCTTTGGAAATTTTATTATGAGAATTCTGTTTCTTTATTCAAAATGTTCAATGATTTTGATCAGGCTAAATTTACATTAGACTCCAGTTACTATTAGGATAAGTAATCCTTCACTGCTACCTTTAGGGCATAAAGCTCTCTGGTTATTTTTCCTAAGAATTTGAGAGAATGAATAAAATCTCTGCTCCTCCCATAAGTAGACAGATGAAAAGAGGCTGCTCCTGAAAGTTCAAAAGAGGTAGAAAGAGAGGAGGCGTGAAAGTGATGAAAAGAAGAAATTGGAAAAGGAGGGGGAAAGGAGACATAGAGAAAGGATGTAATGAACAAATTGAGGCAAATGAATAGATGATACATTATTTGATACATGTGATTGTATTTAATACATATGAATGGATATGAGATAGTTTGTTGTGCCATACAGACTTCATCCCCCAACTGTGTTTGACCTGGGGCTGGAGACACACTTAGTGGTAGAGTACTTGACTAATATGTACAAGGTCTTGGCTCAGTTCTATTTTCAAATCTATACATGGATGCATGGTATGAAGATAATCCATTAAAAGTCTTGCCTAAAAAGTAAAAGTTAATCAGATATATCATGGTAAAATATTAATGATTTGAATATAGTTAATCTAAGTCTTTAAAACTCACCATAAGATTGAAGAATGTTTGCATAAAAATTATCACAATATTTTAATTAAATGAACTCTTACTATTTTATTAGAGTTTCTCAGTATCTTTACTAAAATAAGACAGATATTTTCCTATAGTATTAAAGAATATGATGTAGTATTTCTATAAAGTGATCAGTTGTGACCCTAAGATTTGTAAATGCTTATTTCAGCATTGCATTTCCCAACACCCTATTTTGTAGGAAATAATTTGGTCTTGTAAACCATATTTACTATAGAAAATTTTCCTGCAAACCCTCTCATGGTTATTGTGCTGGATTTTGATCATATGGATATAATATATCCTAATAGTTAAAGAGATCTGCCTATTGTGGGATTTGATAAGAAGAAAATTGTTTCATTTCTGTAAGGTCTACAGATTAATTTTAATGTATAAACCTCCATTTATAATGAGCAGCCTAGCTTTAAACCATAGTTGCCACATTATAGATAAGTTTGAAAGAGGTATTTGTTTTTCAGAGTCTCAGTTTCACTGTTGTTAATAACAAAGCAAGCTGTGGAACACTGTGTTACATACGTATAGAAAACATGTATACAGCATAAATGAATTAGTAAATAAGTAAAAAAATTAACCTTTATACTCAATTCATATTATTTTCTATTTTATTTTTTTATTCATTGTTGTTGTCCCTCCCTTCCCTTCTCCCCCTCCCCCCACCTTACCCCAATCCACTCCTCAGAAAGGGAAAGGCCTTTTATGGGGAGTCAATAAAGCCCGGCACATTCAGTTGAGGCGATCCAAGCTCCAAGCACCATCAAGAGTGAGCTTCAAAAAGCCAGTTCATGCACTAGGGATAGATCCTGGTCCCATTGTCAGGGGTCCCACAGAGCAGGCTACAAAACTCCTGCCCAGACAAGGAGGGCCTGGTTCACACTGGATCCCCAGCTGTTGGTCTAGAGTTCCTGAGCTTCCACAAGTTCGGGTCAACTGTTTCTGTGGTCATGATCTTGACCTTCCCTCATGCATATAGTATTTGTGCCCTGTCTTGGAAGGGACTCCGGTAGCTCTGCCTAGTGTATGGAATGGTTGGGTTGGTAGAGGGATGGAGTAGAAGAGTAAGAAAAGAGATATCTTGATAGAGGGAGTCATTACAAGGCTAGGAAGAAACCTGATGCTAGGGAAATTCCTAGGAATCCACAAGGTCAACCCCCCTAACAATAATAGAGATGGTTCTGGACCTGGCCTTCCTCTGTAATCAGACTGGCGACTATCCTAACTTTCATCATAGAACCTTCACGCAGTAACTGATGGAAACAGATACAGAGATCCGCACTCTAGTCATACTCTAAATAGGCATATATATTACGTTTTTAAAAGATAATTTTAAAAATTCTATGTATATAAGTTTATGTCTGCACGAGTCTACCCACAGGAGCTGGAGTTACATGTGATTATGAGCTGCACCTTATGGGTGCTTGGAAAAGATCTCAGGTCATGGAAGAGCAGGAAGTGTTTCTAAATACTGATCCATCCCCCACCCTGCATTTATGTCCTCTCAGTCTAAGAAGTGATGAATTTCCGCTTTGAGACTATAATATTTATATTTTCAAATTGATGTTATTTAATGTCAAATAATGGGTTGCACTATGACATTTCACACACATATATCACTGTGCTTTGCTCATCTCTTTCTCCCAAGTATTGTCCTGCCCCCCACTCTTCTAGTTACTTAGACCCTGTCAATCACCTGCTTCAAACTCAACCAAAATCCACCTTCTACAGCTACAGCAATCTGTCAGTCTCAGCTGCAGCATTCCTTCGTCATGTGTTCCTTTTGTAACACTTACTGACTTAGTTTTCAAAGACTTTAATTCTGTGTATTCCCATTGAGCCGGATCCCTTCTGAAAGGACCCAGTGATTCATAACCTCTACCAAGATGTTATATTTGGATACATAAAAGAAGGGAAAGGAACCAAAAGCCTTCTTAGTAAGCCTTGGAAAACAGGTGATACTTTTATATTGCCAGCATTGGAAAAACTGGCTTTGATGACTGGTTTTAGCTATGGAATAATGTGTCAGAAGTCTATGCTGTGACATAGACTAAGAAATTGTGTCAGTTGTCATTTAGGCTACAACCTAAAATTACACATATTTTATAATATATAACAGATAATATCAAATCAAAAAGAATAAAAGAACACCCAAAGCTAGATCTTTACCTAAATTGTAATGACTTAAGTTGCTAATTCACAATAATAGCAGCTACTATTAGTTATTGTGAGCAGGTCCAATACTCTGGTGGCTCTCCTCTTGCATAGATGGGGGTGGTCCTAGTACCAGGGACTTGGCAATCTTAGGGTAGGCTGGACCCTGTAGGGATGGGATCCACATTGTGTAGTCCCTAGGTCTCGGGTGGTTCTGCTCAGAGCACTGGAAGGCAGGCCAGAAATGCCCAGGCTTATCTCACCTGTCCCGTGTGTGGAGAATGGGACTTGGATGCTGGCAGTCTCTGGGCAGGCTGACTCCTGTTGGCATGGAATGTGCAGTGTGTAGTCCCCAGGTCACAGCTGGTTGCCCATAGGGTATTAGAGGGCGGGCCGGACACAGGCCCAGGCCTACTTAGTCCCCTGGGTGGAGAGAGGGACCAGGATGCTGGCAGTCTCTGGGTGGGTGACTCCCGCCCGGTGGGGAGCCTGAGTGCACAGTCCCCTGGCCTTGGCTAGTTGTGTACAGAGCCACTATTAGTTACTGCATAATCAGCATTATTCTGAGTGCTTCTAAATTTTCTATCATTGCAACCCAAGGAAAATAGATTACAGTTCTCCCTCCATACCTGCATACACACACACACACAAACACACACACGCGCCCGCACGCATGCACACACGCACACATGAATCTCTATTTAAAATGTCATTATTAGTCATAACAATTTCTTCTATTATAAATATTCTGTGAAGAACTTAAAATCTGGGCCCACCTACTCATCAAAAGACATTAGAAAAAAGTGGTATGAATTGATACCTAATTGAACTGGTTCAGTTGTGTGGTTAATTTCTTTTGATTGACATAAAATTCATTGCAGATGTGAGGGGTGCCTTCAACACTGAAAGGCGAGTCTGATTTAAGCTGTAAGGAAAAAGAAGGAACAGTGTAAAAGGGAGTACTTTAAGCCACTTTTAAAGTGGAGCCACGTCCCTTTCTCATCACAGCCCACCAAGCTATTGATGCCTCTCTTCCAAGGGGCTGTCATAAGAACAGTCTTGCAGGGAGCCAGTCTTAGATCTGGTTCCGCTAGTCTATTCTGCCCTAGTCCATCCCAGGCCCACACACTGGCTTGCCAGTGAGCCACCTACCCCTGTAGTCTTCAACATCCTCTGCCTCCAGCCCTCCTGCAACACACCAGGGCACCACGAACAGAAAGGCCTTCTCATATGGTGTTCCCGCAGGTTCTCTTCTTTCCAATGAACTGGGATGGGGAACAGACAAATCCGCTCAGACGTGAACAGGAACTTCTCTGCCATCAAGAGTACCACTCCTATTGTGCCTCCTCAGGTATCCTCTGCAGCAGGACTGTAGTTGTCTCTAGAGGTTGGGGTGACATCTACTCAGAAAACTCACATGGACGAGTCAGCAGCTCAGAGAAGAGATACTCACAGATCTGAGGGATGTGCTAGACTTACAGCTAAGCGCCTTGCCCCCATCCTTCAGAAACCCTCCTTAGAACACACTGGAAAGCCCCAGCAGCTCCTGGTTCATTGCCGCGTCTCCAGGAGGGACCAGGTAATCAACAGCTACCAAATGAGCCTCGGCCTCAGAGCAGCAGTCCTCTAAAGGCCAGAAGGATAGATGATGTGAATCCAACTTCCTCATAAAAAGCTGGCCTTGGGTAGCCTCTTAGAAGGCCCCCTGCCACATTCAGGACAGCCAGGGCCAGAAGGCTCTAAAACAACCCCCTCTCGCTCTGTAAGATGACTTAGCGTCACCCAGAAAATGAGAACAACAGAGAAAAGTGGCCAATGAGTGGTACCTCATATACGTTGTTTCCCCTGTGCTTTGCTGTCCATCCAAGGGCAAAGTTTTTCTCTACTTGGAGAAATACAGAAAGCACAGAGTGCCTAGCTATCCAGAGGGAACACTGAATTGAAAATAATACATCATCTGTTAACTTTCTTACTAATTTCTAAAAACAAATGCCTCTGGTTAAAGCTGACAAAAGCTCAAGGTAAAAATTACAAGCTCCCTCGGTAGTGAAAAAACAAGAAATTGGTCATGTTGGAACACACAAATCATAATGGGTATACATATTTATGATACCTAGACTCATCGACCCAATCTGTAGTTACATTTTCCATGTGTTTCTTGGGAATCATAGACAATGCCTTATCTGCTTTGCAAAACATCAATGGTTCTTAACTAAGCGCAATGCTTAGTCAACACCAGGAAGTGTTAGTTTTAGTTTTCTGTATTTGAAAGAGTGAAAGATAAATTTCATTAGTAAATGGGTGTGTGTGTGTATTACTTGCTAAACCCTTAAGACAGTGGCTAAGGTCAGGCTATTTTCTTTTCTCCCCTTCCTCGGAAGTAGCTTTCTCTCTCACAGGATCAGCACTTCAGAGAAATCATACAGTGTCCACAAGCACAATAGTGTCTCACTCTCTCAAGAGCGCTGAGCCCCTTGAGCCACGGGTGTTTACCAAGCAATTGGGGCTCTTCTCTAGTGTCTCCTAAGTTCTGCTGCGGCTCCATATCCCACCTGAAGTAGAGTACCTCACGTGTGTGTGCCCGTGCGTTGACATTTATTCTTCCCAATTAGTGGCTTTCCTTCTAAAGTAAACATTTCATTTAGATGGCTAGTACAGTGAACAGTTGAGGTCTAATTATATCGTGCGGCTGCTCCCAGCTCTGGACGCACAGGTTACTTCAGCCTGTCACCCTCTGGGACAGAGCTCATCAGCTCCCGGGAGCACGGTGAGAAGCACACTCTCTGTCACCGTTGGGCTCCTTGTTTTGACATCCGAATCGTTCAGATAAGCAGAAGGTATCCATGGGAACACACTGTAAGAACAGAGGAGTGACTTTGCTGCTGCTGCTGGGATGTTGTGTGGGGGATTTTCCTGCAGAGACTCACCTTAGTGTAGCCTCCGTGTGAGGAAAGTTCAGGCCTTCCTGCAGCTCTGCTCAGTTCTTCAGATGGGTAGCATCAGTGGCTCGTGCACTTCTGCCAACATTCCCCGGCCCTGGGAAAATAGTCTGGAGTAAAATTCACAAAAGTTTAAGCTCTGAGAAGTAAAGGGGCCTCATACATTTGAGATGTTATCATGCAGAGACTAATGCAGTTCTTTTTTAAATTAAAGTTGAAGTGTAGTAGAATGTGCTGAATATTAAGTGAATCTTGCTTCTTGCTAGGCCTAGCCTAAAGCACCTTTTTTTTCTTTTTTCACTTTGCAATTATGCTGTGGACCACATTATTCTACAATAGAAGTATGTACAATAAAAGAAAAAAAGTGAGACTTGGCAACCATAAAGGAAAGGGCTTTGCAGAGGTGGGGAGGGGGAGGAAGGGAGGGCAGGAGGGAGAGAGAATGTTAAATTTGATGAGAGAAAAATGAATGCTAAGTATGATGGGACCCAGAAGTGACCTTGGACCAGCCTAAAAGCTGATCCAAAGAAAATATACTGAACTCTAAAGTTAGAAATGAATGGAAGGGTCACTGGAGAGATGAGGTGTCTGGAGAGAATCAGACCCAGGTTCAATTTCCAGCACTGCATGGTAGTTCACAACTGCCAGTAACTCCAATCCCAGAAGGCCTGATGCTCTCTTCTGGCCTGTACAGACACTGCATGAATATAGTGCACAGACAGATGCAGGCAACACACACATAAAATAGAAAGTAAGGGAAATATTTAAAACAATGGGTTAAAATGTAGAGGCAACTGTGCATATGCGTAGCCTGTCTCCTGATCTGTCCATCGGTCCCTAAGAACAGAGCATGCTCTTCTATGCAAGGGCTTTTGACATTGTTCTTACCACTGACTATCTGAAGAGTGTTTATGAGAAGACAAGAACTGGGAAAGGGTCAAAAGGAGAGAGATATCACCACTAGGTTATTTCTTGCTCCTATCCAAGTGTTATGGAGGAGGAGGTAGCTGCTCAGAGAACACTGGATATTTCCCATTCTCAATGTCATTTAAGGAGCATCGTTGAAAACCCACCCACCAGGGGTTTTCATCTTGGTAACTCTGTCTCCTGAAGGTCAGAATGCTCCTTTATCGTGAAACATCATTGAAGCCTCAGTTACGCTGACCGAAGCACCATGAGGCCACACATGCACTGAATCAGGGTCCCCATCCTCAGAAGACTTGCTGTCATTATGCTATCACTTGCACTTTTTGTCATACTCCTCTCTTGTGGGAATCATGGGGAGAAATACTCTAAAATACTCTAAGATGTAGTTTGCGGGGAAAGGGTTTGCTTTCATCTATGACTGTGCCACTTGGCTGACAAGCATCCTTTAAAATCTGTAGCCCTGTTCCTACTGAGTGTTCCCTGCCTGAGAGCAGCCCACTTCTGTCTTGCTTTGGTCTGTTTTCCTAGATTTGTTAAATAACCTTCTCCTTAAAACATGCCTGTCTGGGTTACCTCACTCAGGATGGTTTCTTCTAGTGTCGTCCATTTGCCTGCGAATCTCATGATTCCATTATTTTTTTCTGCTGAATAGTACTCCATTGTGTAGATGTACCACATTTTCTCTATCCACTCTTCAGGTGAGGGACATCTAGGTTGCTTCCAAGTTCTGGCAATTACAAATAAAGCTGCTATGAACATAGTGGAACAGACATCTTTGTTGTATGAATGGGCATCTTTTGGATATATGCCTAAGAGTGGAGTTGCTGGGTCTTGTGGTAGGTTTATTCCCATTTTTCTGAGGAATCTCCATACTGATTTCCAAAGTGGCTGAACCAGTTGGCACTCCCACCAGCAATGGAGGAGTGTCCCCCTTTCACCACATCCTCTCCAGCATAAATTGTCATTGGTGTTTTTGATTTTAGCCATTCTGACAGGAGTGAGATGGTATCTGAGAGTTGTTTTGATTTGCATTTCCTGGATGGCTAAGGATGTTGAGCACTTTCTCAAGTGCCTCTCAGCCATTTTAGACTCCTCTATTGAAAACTCTCTATTTAGTTCTGCAGCCCACTTTTTAATAGGGTCCTTTGCTGTTTTGGAGACTTGCTTCTTGAGTTCTTTGTAAATTTTGGAGATCAACCCTCTGTCAGATGTGGGATTAGTGAATATTTTTTCCCATTTTGTGGGCTGCCTTTTTGTCTTGCTGACTGTGTCCTTTGCTTTACAGAAGCTTCTCAGTTTCAGTAGGTCCCATTTATTAATTGTTGATCTCACTGTCTGTGCTACTGGTGTTATGTTCAGGAAGCTGTCTCCTGTACCAATTCGTTCAAGGGTACCACCCACTTTCTCTTCTAAGAGGTTCAGTGTGGCTGGATTTATGTTGAGGTCTTTGATCCATTTGGACTTAAGTTTTGTGCATGGCGATAAACATGGATCGATCTGCATTCTTCTACATGCCAGTCTCCAATTATGCCAGCACCATTTGTTGAAGATGCTTTCTTTATTCCATTGTATATTTTTAGCTTCTTTGTCAAAGATCAGATGTTCGTACGTGTGTGGGTTAATACCCGGATTTTCAATTCGATTCCATTGGTCTACCTGTCTATTTTTGTGCCAATACCAAGCTGTTTTCAGGACTATAGCTCTATAATAGAGCTTGAGGTCAGGGATGGTGATGCCTCCGGACGTTGCCTTGTTGAACAGGGTTGTTTTGGCTATCCTGGGTCTTTTGTTTTTCCATACAAAATTGATTATTGTTCTTTCAAGGTCTGTGAAGAATTGTGCTGGGATTTTAATGGGTATTGCATTGAATCTGTAGATTGCTTTTGGCAGGATTGCCATTTTTACTACATTGATCCTACCTATCCAAGAGCATGGGAGATCTTTCCATTTTCTGAGGGCTTCTTTAATTTCTTTCTTTAAAGATTCAAAGTTCTTACGATACAGGTCTTTCACTTGTTTGGTTAGCGTTATCCCAAGGTATTTTATGTTGTTTGTGGCAATTGTAAAGGGTGATGTTTCTCTGATTTCTCTTTCAGCCCTTTTATCATCTGTATATAGTAGGGCTACTGATTTTCTTGAGTTGATCTTGTAGCCTGCCACTTTGCTGAAGGTGTTAATCAGCTGTAAGAGTTCCCTGGTAGAGTTCTTTGGGTCATTGATGTAAACTATCATATCGTCTGCAAACAGTGAAAGTTTGACCTCTTCCTTCCCAATTTGTATCCCCTTGATCCCCCTTTGTTGTCCTATGGCAATAGCTAGAACTTCAAGTACCATGTTGAAAAGGTATGGAGAGAGTGGACAGCCTTGTTTTGTTCCTGATTTTAGAGGAATTGCGTTGAGTTTCTGTCCATTTAGTTTGATGTTGGCTGTTGGTTTACTGTATATAGCTTTTATTATGTTTAAGTATGTCCCTGTTATCCCAGATCTCTCCAAGACCTTTATCATGAAGGGGTGTTGGATTTTGTCAAACTCCCTTGGTTAAGTACTGAGCTGAACTCAAGAAAGCCAGTAACAGAGAGGGAGGACTGATGATCAAAGGGATTAAGACTGGGCTGGTTTAACCCCCAGAAACAGCTGACCAGACAAAGGTTAACTCTTGAATCCCAGGCATCAGCCTGGGAAGCCAGCATGGGACTGATCAAGACCCCCCGAATCTGGGTGTCAGTGAGGAGGCCTGGGAATCTATTGAGCCTTGGGCAGCAGATCAGTACCCATCCCAAGTATACACACGGACTTTGGACTCCCATAGAACAATGTGAGGTGCACTCTCACCCTGAACTCTTGGGGAAGGGTCTAGGCCCTGCCCTATATGAAATGACAGACTATGCACACCCCCATGGAGGGCCTCACCCTCCCTGGGGAAATGAGGGGATAACGGGGGGGGGGGGAGGGCTCGGGAGGAAGGGAGGGAATGGGAGAGGGACCTGGAACTGACTTGTGAAGCAACCTTGTTTCTTATCCAAATTTAAACTGGAAAATAAAACTTAAAAAAATATTACTCTGAAAAAAAAAACATGCCTGTCTTCAGGCAAGAACCAAAGAGCCAGCAACATCATCTCATCCCATGCCTGTGTGATTTTAAAGTGCACAAAGACCCCGTCACTCAACCCCCTCTCTAGTTGAAGACTGAAATATGCCAAGACTCAGGGTCATGAAAGAGCAGGAATTTGGGGACTAGATAATGAAGGTCATTACAGAAAGGGGTTGTGTTCCCACTGTCACACTTCCCACAAGGAGCTTTCCAGACTCTTAAATGATGGCCAAAAGAAATGATTAACCACTCAGCCTCTGTGGTAATAGTGTAGTGGCCCCAGTTTAAGTGTCTGTGTGTGTGTGTGTGTGTGTGTGTGTGTGTGTGTGTATGTGTGTTTAGACATCTATATTATACATGTAGACCACTGCAATGCAAAGTTTGAAATATAACTGCATTGTTCTATTAAACAGATATTTTTATTTATTTTCAGAGATCTTAATTTCCAAAGTCAGTAATTTGTATTCTGTTTAAGAAAACAAAATCTATTTTATCATTAGCATTTCCCTTAGTGTGGAGAGTTCACTTTCAAGAAACACAATCTCGGCCTGGAAAGATGGCTCAGTGGTTAAGAGCACTGTCTGCTCTTCCAGAGGACCCGGGTTCAATACCCAGTATCCACATGACAGCTCACAACTGTCTGTATCTCTAGTTCCAGGGAGATCTGAAATCTTCACACCAATGCACATAAAATAAATTTAAGTAAATTGTAAAAAAAAACCACAATCTCATTTTTAAAATCTCAGATTTGTACCTGTGGTGGGTCTCCTTATCATATTGCTGCCATGACCAGCAAGGACAGCAAACTCTTTCCTATTTTTTTTTTAGTTTTTTCTAGACAGGGTTTCTCTGTATTGTCTTGGAGGCTGTCCTAGAACTAGCTTTGTAGACCAGGCTGGTCTCGAACTCACAGAGATCCACCTGCCTCTGCCTCCCGAGTGCTGGGATTAAAGGCGTGCGCCACCAACGCCTGGCACTCTTTCCTATTTTTAATAGCCTTTCAGACTTAATTAAAAGCAAATAAAACTGGTAATAGAAAAACATACAGGAACAAAATCAAAACATTCATATTGAAGAGCAAAAACCTGAGCTCTTGGAATTAGAGAAGGCATCTGTTATGATGAAGTGTGAGGGGGACATTGGAGGATTCCATTGCAGGGGAGGGTGACCAAGGCAGGTGACAGGTCAGATAGAGCTTAAGTGAGAAGTTTTACTAGAAAGGGAAGTGGGGGAGAAAGAGAAAAGAGGTAAAGACACAGAGAGAGGACAGAAGAGAAGAGGGAGACAGGAAAAGTCCTGTCTGCCCCAGGGGAACAGCAGGAAAGAGAGAGCAGAAAGAGAGCATAAATGTGCAGGGGCGGGGGGAGGTTCTTTTAAAGGGGTCCTTTGCACCTGCATGTAGACTACGTAACCATGGAACCCTAGACTGACCAGAGTACTGCCTGAGTGAATTCTGGCAGGTGACAGGGGTAAGCCAGCATAATGCCTGAGTCTTTACAGTTTCTACCTCCTTCTTTTTACATATTTATTATAAAAATGGAAAAATAAATGAATAAACAATTATCTGCAATTTTAAATACCAAGAGGTAATTTTTATCATTATAAACATTCCAGTATATATTATTCCAATCATTTCTTTTACAAAACACACATTTCTTTACTAAAAATCATATCACACAAAAAAGCTGAGCATATTTTTTCATTAATGTCATTTCCTCAACATATTTGGGGACATTATGTCATTTCCTCAACATATTTGAGTCATATGCTTCTGTGCCAGCCAGGAGAAAATTGCCAGGGGCTAAGGTTGGCACTGTCAGTAGTCACCAGCACCCGTAACAGCAGCAACAGCAGTAACAACAGTACCTAGGCCACCCCTGAACCTTTGTCTCAAATCCAAATCTCCTGGGATCTAAAAACTCAGATCATTCCCAGGCCCACCCTACACTATCATCAAATCTGGGCATTTGCAATTTTTAAACAATTCAAATCTATTCTGATGAATAAAATTAAGAACCCACACAGGGAGCACTGGCCCCACCCATCATGGGAGAGATGGCTCCAGCACTCAGAGCCCTCACCACCCCATGGGCATAGGGGAGCTGGCCCCATGACATGGACCTAGAAGAACTGACTCCACCCCTCACCCAAGTGAGTCAGTCCTAGTGGCCGGCTCAGCTAGCACCCAGACCCACATCCTAGGCCTTGAGTTGGCCCATCCTAACATCTACCTCATCTGTGACCTGCTGGAGTGTCTGAAGAGACTGGTCCTAGGAAATCATAGAAGCAAGGTCTCATGAGGCAATAGGAGGATATGCAGGAAGAGTTTCAGGGAGGGCCCAGTGATGACAGTGTGCCAGGAGCCAGAGGCCGTGAACCAGACCAGTGACTCACTGCAATGAACAGTTTTCAGTTGGGGCTGATCGGACAAAAGGTATGTTGAACGACACAACACAGCTCCTGATGCCACTAGGTCAAATGAGGTGGTGTTGGAAAGTCAGAGGATCTAGGTGGGATTTTGTTTGCTTGTCTTTAATTAATTTGGGGGTTTTCTTTTAGGGGAGATGCTGCAGGAGGGAGGGATGTATATGGAGGAACTTGAGGTGAGTGAGATTGGAGTACATGATGTAAAATCCCCAAAGAATCAATAAAAAATTATGTTAAAAAAGAACCCATGCTAAGACTTCGAATCTTTTAGTGTCAAGCCCTTCAAATTAACTGGAAAATAACAACCATCTCTCCCATTTGAAATTTGGGCGTCACACTATCATCTGCAATGACACTAACTGAACTAGGGATCAGTGTTGTTAAGGGAAAGTGGAATAAGCCGATGACAGAAAGTCAACTACGTGTGATCTCACTCTCGTGAACTCTACACGGTAAGGGGAAGAGGGTTAGGGATAGGGAAAGCTGAGCAGCTGGTGCTCAGTTGGATAAGAGTAGTAAGTTCTGACTCCCTACTATATGCTAGCGGGACTCCTGGAAATGTACAAGGCATTTCATATAAGATGGCATCTTGAGAGTCTCTACCACAAAGAACTGTCTTGGGCTATGGTTGTGTTTAACATCATATACATCACGCATGCATTAACACAGCGCATACACATGCTAAAACACCACATTTCCTCACTGATAAATACAAGTTCATTAAAAAGAATTCCATGTGAGAAAGGAGGATCAGAGTGAAGCAAGAGAAAAAAGACTTGTCATCCAACTTTTGTTATGATTATAAATATTTATAAAACATGCAATTTCTGCCCCAGGTTAAGTATTGAATTTTTCAAAAGAATTCTCTTGCTTCATTCTTTCAGTGTATCTTGGCCAACATAAGATATCTTTTTGATATCTGTTACAATTGTCTCAATTATTTTTTGTTGTTATTTTTCAAGACAGAGTTTTTCTTTGGAGCCTTGGCTGTCCTAGAACTCACTCTTTAGACCAGGTTGACCTCGAGATCTACCTACTTCTGCCTCCCGAGGGCTGAGATTAAAGGTGTGTGCCATCCCAACCTGGCTCAAATAACGTATAAACAAGCATTGTTTTAAAAAGTCAGAAAATGTACCTAATTCCTCTGGCTTTTTGTCTTTTCTGTTTCATTTATTTCACATAATTTCATAGGAAGATAATGCATTGTTATGATTCCAAGCATCTTCTTAGTCATACACTATATATATATATAAATACATATATATATATATATATATATATATATATTCAAAAGTTCTTTTTCCCAGGGCCATATGGATTCCTCCCAGATTGAAAAAACCCAGAGGAAAAAGACAATCGGCCCAAAGGAGGTGTGGTTTTTAAGTTTCTGGCAGCACAAGAGAACTTTCAAGTGGTTCTTACAGTCACATCTCACTTAGTCAAAAACTAAAAGGGCCACCTGACTCTCAGTAAATAGAACTGAAGAAGCATCTAGCCTGTGTAACACACAAAGAGTATTTGACAAAGTAACTGTGCCTAAATAAGGAAGTGAAACAAACCTAGAGGGAACTCACAGAGGTTCCAGTTTCTGCCAAGAAAACTTGTAACTTCCGAGGAAAAACAGCAGCCAATTCAGGATGCAGCAATATCTCTGGGTACTCCAAGATGGCCACCATCTGAGATGAAGGATTCCAGGCACATTTGAGCAAAATGCTTCATGATATCACCCACAAGAACAAGATGATCTGTGGGTAACTTGAAAATAACATTAGTGGCTACATTAAGGATATTTAATGTGTGGCTTACCTGCCTATAATTTGATTCTGGCAAAACTATAAAGATAGGACAACTCCATATGGATTTGTATAGATGTCTCAGGTGATTACTACATTCCGGCTATCATTCAGGTATTCTTGGGAAAACTGAAGACTTGCCAGACTAGAGAGGTATCTGTGATGGCAGCAATAACGATAATGCAAGCTTGCTTTTGTACTATTGAAGGGGGTTAAGGTAAGCATGGTGGGACCTGGTCTTCTCCTCCATGGCAGAGGCTCACATCTCACAGTACTGTGATTCAGTAGCAATGTAGACCCCAACCATTTTGATAGTATACAAGACCCAGTGCTTGTCACCTGTCACTGATATACTCACGGATTTTATTTCTAGCTTCCCCAGCCTCCTTTTGCACACTGACATGACTGATACCCATACCAGGTGCTCATCAGCACTTCATTGTCATAGCCAAGACAATTCCCTTTAAGAACAGCATCTAAGAAGTCCAACAGTCTGAAACCATGGGAGACTTGGTCCCTAGGGACAACATCACAGAAAAGCTTTCCCCAAATCATGAAACAAAAGGCATTCTCATGTACTGATAACAGCTAACGTGCCTGTCACACTCCAAGTCACCTTGTGCTAATTTAGATGTGAACTCTTAATTCAGCTTCCCCTTGATTCCCTGCAAATTTAATTCACGGCTACATATATCTTCCTCCATCGGAGCACACACACAAAAGAAGAGCGTAATAACCTTTCCTTTTGACACTTTAACAACTAGATTTCAATTTATAGGCTCCTTCTCAACTTTAAGTTTCTATCTCATCATGAATTCTAATTCTTTTCTTGTTAAAAAAGTGTGTGTGTGGTGGGGGGGTGTCTCCAAAAATTGCTTCTTCTAGGTCATCGTAACTCTGTCAACAAATCCTAGCACTCCAGGGATGGATGCTGTTAAAGCTGTCTTTGCTGTGGTTCTGTTTGTTCTCATCTGACACCATCCAGGCAAGGAAACAAGTAAAAACATCTCTGCCACAAAGGGGCAGCTACTGACTTTTGATATTAACCATATGTATGCGTAAGATCCATGTCCTTTATCAGGGAATGAGGGCCCACGGCCTTCACTACAGTAAGGCTGCATCCCTGGCCAGGATTTGTGCCCTCTTAAGATGTTCTTGTAAAGGTGTTTTTTGCTCAAGTTGTACAAACTAGGACAATTTGATTATATGTGATTATATGTGATTGCTGGCATCAATAGTCACATGACTGATTCACGTGCTTCCCATGCAATATTACACCATTGGAAACACCCAGAAGAAACACAACTGTCTGTGGCTACAGGGACAGGGACCATGGATATGGCGGGGAAGGCATCTAAGAAGCACTTTGTACTTCAGCCTAAAACAAGCAAGAACACACAGCAGTTTTAAGGCTGTTTCTCACACCCCAAGTGTAAAATGTGGAGCTTTAATCCATCTCCACTCCCTGCTTTGTAATTAGTGGGCGAAGCAGCTTTTAGTCTTGAATCAAAACCGCAACACTGAGAACTTCAGTGCAGAAGTGAGGAGGTTGGAAACCACTCTTTCCACCCTCTAGGGAGTCGGGATTCAGGCTAGAGATGAATGTGCCATTTCTACACGTGTTTGCTTTGCTCTCCTGAAAATTTCAAAACCCTTTCCTTAAACTGAAAACTCTTTGAAATTTTTGAAATGAAGAATAATGTGGATGGGGGGGGCAGTGCCTGGATCTAGCCTGAAGCTACTTCTGGCACAAGCCTACTTCTCTACCCACCTGGAATCTTGAGGCTACTAAAGCCTCTGTCCTTCCTTGCAATCAGTTATCTCAAAGCAAGAATATAAAAGGTCCAGCTTTTCTTCACCTGAAGGCAAGACAAACTGGTGAGATTTACAGGTGTGTCAGTTGGAGAGAGTCAGTCAGATGCTAACCTCCACAAGAAGCTACACCTCAGCTAGACCAATGACCCCTTCTCCTGTAGTGTCCTGACCCTTTCTTGTCCTCGCCCTACCTCCTGCATGCTTTGGTGTATGGTTTCTTCGCCAGTCTTTGCATCTAAGAAGCCCAAACCAGGTATTCTTGTCTAATTGCAAATTGTTCCTAGTGCATTCTGGTCCAACACCCAGTGTCAGGACTAAGCTACATTGTAATGGGAATTTTTGGAGTTCCTCTGTGGTCACCAGATGATACAGGGGAAATGAATGTACCACTTGGGTCTGTTAGTCTCATTAATAAGTCATTATAAGAATAGATTCCAATGGAAGCTCAAAGATAATTTTATTAGCATTTAAAAGAAAAACTCCCAGGCCAGGCGATGCTGTAAATATCAGCACTGTTAGAATTGAGAAGAGAAGGAAAGAAAACAACTCTGTAAGAGGACAGGGAGGTCAGAAGCATTGCAGGGAGAAAACTTCAGAGAAAGATTATCAAAACCCAAGTACCAGGAAAAGCACACTTAGGTTCGGGCCAGCATCTGAAAGAGAAAGAAAAGAAGACAAAGTTATGCTTTTGTGACTCAGACCTCAGAAAGCCAGATAGACTCAGCCAAACCACAAGACTGCTAGTGGGGACTATGAAAGAGGGTGGAAATTCTGGGGAGAAAGAAAATATCTCATTAGAGGGATAATTATTCCATCTACCTCTTTAGCACGGCTTTAGGTGAGCCTGCATTTCTAGGAATGTTTCCTGGGCCAAATGATTTGTCAGACCCAACTGGACTGTCTCTACCCAGACCAAGGATAATATTCTCTTGACTACAAGTTTTACCTTAGTTGGCCTTTATTGCTATTCTAACAGGACCATCAGCACAGTTCTGTATCATCTGTCTGTCCGTCTGTCTGTCTATCTACCTATCATCTAAATAGATATAGATAGACATATGTAAGTATATATTTATTGTTCTGTGTGCTGAACTTCGGTTGGCTCCTGGGAATGGCTGTATCAAGGAGTAACACAAAGACACCCCTGCCTCCAACCCAGAGCTTCCCATTTGGTGACATTGTCCTGCATCTCTGGTTGTGACATCTCCTTGACTGGTAAGAGAGTATCTGTCTTTCTGTAGAAAGCAGAGACCTGAGGTAAAACCCTGAGGGTGAGGGTGTAGGTCGGCATCAACCAGACCCCAAGCCATGAGGACATCTTTTTCTTCCCCACTGCTCAGCCACACTTCACAATCTCCAAGCCTGTGCCACATGTGAAATAAATGTTTTCAGCAGCTCTGATAAGGAGCAAAACCAGTTACACGTTTTTCTTTATCTTAGAATCTTGACTTGTGTTCAACATGTGCAAACACTCAGATTTTCAACAGCCTAAATTCACATTCAGGTGCTCTCTAAAAATGCTGGTGTTTTATTTGTAAAACATGACCCATTCCCAGAGATGGTTAAGAAATGTGTTAATTTAAACCATATTGAATAATGACTGGACTTTTTAAGGAGTCAAATTAAACCTCATTAGTGATTCACCTTTTTCTATATTCCACTCTGATTTTACTTGCAACATCTTAATTTTGAATCAGATTCCTTAAAAGGGTAAATTAAAATCACAATGTTTATTTATTTTTATGTTCATGAAAATGAAGAATGGAATCATGAAAAGAGTTTGGATTCCAAACGTGAGTTTGAATCCCAGGGATACTAGAGACTTGGACAAGAAAATTTATGTTTTATTCTTAAATTTCTCCCTTTTACAATAAGAGTAACACAAACATGTACCTTACATGGATCTAGTAGTTATAGGATTAGATGACTTCACTCTCCAACCCTGACTTCACACTGTCTGCTGTTGGTGCTATCACATAAATGGGTCCAATAGCCATTCCTCATAAAGAAAATGTTGCTTATGATCTGAACTTTTTGACAAAAAGCTTTTTCCAGGCTGCTCAAATAATTTTAAATAATTTAAAGAAACATAAATTATGACCCTCACAAACAATTTAAAACAACTAATTTCACTCTCATTGTTACAATTACAAAGTATCTGAGTGCAGAGTAGGAAATAAAAAGTTCGCACATAAAATGTGGCTTCCAAGAGGGAAGTCCTGAGGTGGCAGGTTGTCAGGTCCCCAGCTAGGTGCTAGTCAAATGTGGACTGTGTTGATGTTTGTCACTCAAGTCTAGTATATTAGCAAGACAAAAGCATGTGGGTGTAATGCATTAATAGACTGTCATAGTTAGGGTTTCTATTGCTGTGAAGGGACACCATGACCATGGCAACTGTTATAAAGGAAAACACTTAACTGGGTGGCTTACTGTTCAGAGGTTTATTCCATTATCATCACTGTGGGATGTGGCAGCATACAAGCAAACGTGGTGCTAGAGAAGTAGTTGGGAGTCTTACGTGCTGATCCAAAGGCAACAGGAAGTGCACTGAGTCACTGGGTGTGCATCGAGCATATGAGACCAGAAGACCAACTCCCACCATGAAATACTTCCTCCAACAAGACCATACTAACTGCAAAGAAGCCATGCCTCCCAATAATGCCACTCTCTACGAGCTTATGGGGGCCAATTACATTCAAACTACCATATAGACACTATGGAAGGCCACTAAATTTGTTGCAGAAATATTCCCAATGAAGAGCTGGCTGGGCTGACATTCCAGAGTAAGGACTGAAGAAGGGTTACAGGAAATATGCAGAAAACTCTCCATCCTTAGGAAAAGAAGGAATACTACCAAACTCTTCTTACTATTCCAGTAGCGCCCCACGCCAAAGTCAGAAAAAGATGCAATAGAAAAAGAACATTATAGTATGATATCCATAATAGACATAGATAGAAAAAATTCCTAATACCTGAAAATCAAATTAAAAAGCACATCCAAAGGATTGTTCACTGGGTGGTCAGAGCTGCCCTGCATTTGAAGGTGGATGTAAGTAGTCTTTTCTGTTAGGATAACAGAAAATCAGAGGCAAGGACCTAGGAAAAAGGATTATGTCTGCTTTCAAATGTGTTAGATTCTTGAAAGGAATATTCAGCAATCTAAGTTAGCATCTCTGTTCAAAGATGAGATTGTTTTGTGCACTTTCTTATAATATAATGTGAACATGCATTTATTTTCCATGCAATGAGGTGTGAAATTTGAAACATGATTTAGAAAGGCCTAGTAGGATGTCTTTTGTGTACATGTATGTGCTTCTGTTAAATGTTCTCTGTAGAAAATGCCACATCGAGATTTACAGAATGGAATAATTGACTGTCATTTCAAGAGTCCCTCCCAGTAGCATATTTATAAACATATAAACACACAGACCCATTCTGTACAATCACATTCTTGCCTTTCCTTTCTTTTATAGAAACATATGTATGCTTAAATAGGACTCATACACACACACACACACACACACACACACACACACACATACACACACACACTCAAGTGGTGCAAGCTTACATTTTCTGCAATACTGAGAAATCCACAATCTTTCAAAGTTAAATAAATAGTAAAAGGGAGTGTTTACTTTATCTAAATTCGAATGCAGTTATTTTATAGTTTCTTACAGGAAGGAGACTAAAACTAAATAGCAATTTTTTTTTACACAGTTTATTGAAGCAGATGATAAAATACTTCCTCCCATCTAAAAGAGAAATTAAGAGTGGAAACTATCTACTCTGACAAGTGTTGCCTGGACTCCTTAACAGAGCTTAAGAATTTTCATTCCCTGAGAGAAATAAAAGGAGTTTTCAGAACATGAAAATGGAAACAGACTGTTCCCTGAGATTTCCCCCTTCCCGTTCTGTGTGTTTTGAGGGCAACTGAGCACGCTCTTTTGCCTCCTTTCAGGTTAACCCTGTCAAGCCTGCAACGAGACAACTAGGATAAAACCCCAGTTTGTGCTCAGGGAGCCTGTGTTCTTTCTCCTATTTCCTGTCATTCTACCTACATATAGTTGCCGATTTCCTTTCTGTATTATGGCTAAACCTGCCTCAGGGCGGGAACCACCTTCCACCTGGGAGTGTCCTGTTTTGTCTCTCTCCTGTTCATCCCGGTTTAGCGTCTGCTCAGGACACTCTGAGAGTTTTTCATTTTTTCCCCACAAATGACGTTTGAGGTTTTCAGATTTTTTACTGCTCAGACCCACAAGGAGTCTCTCAGGTTTTATACCCTGGCACTGGCCGTTCATTCATTTCTTAGACCTATGGTGGTCACACATCTTTCTGCCTCACTCCTGAAGAAAAAAGGCCACTTCTGCTGGCAGACAGAAATGTGCCCATAGAGGCTGCCATCTTGGCGATCTTAACCACATGGCCTAACATGCGGCCTAGCTTTGGAAACGTGTTTACTGAGACTGCCATGTTTACCGCGTGACCTAGCTGTAGGCACACCCACTCAGTCCAGCCAGCTTCTGGCAGCAAAGCCTGCTAACAGATAGAGTTCCTTTACTTTTTGTCTCTTTTGCGCTTTTATTTTTACCTCTAATTTCTTCTTTCATTGACTCGGTTTTCCATGGCTTGTTTATGGAATGCTGTGCCTTTCCAGGGTACCCTGTTCTATCTACAACAAATCTTCCTTCTCATCACTGACTGTCTCTTTAAATCTGTTTGCTACAAGTGTGGATCAAATACTTTTACCCAATCCTGTTTAATGTATCTGTATGTATGTGTAAAAAATAAGGTAACTTTAATTCAACTATACTAAATATCAAATTTTCTAATATCTTTTAAGTGATGATAAACATTTAAAGTTATAAGGGTCTATTTCAAATTAACAAAGTATTTATAATACCCAATCCTTCCTGTAAGCTGCTTACAATGGTAAAGCTTCTATTACTTCTATTCTCTAGCCATCTATGCACTTAAGGCAAGTCACTAAAGATAAATTTTGTCTACTAAAATATACTAAGCAGACAAACAGTCCTCAAATGCTCAGAGAAATAGAGCATTTAAATGTTTTATTTAAAAGCTTTTTATAACAGAGAGACAGGCCAGCTGCTGGCACCACCCCATTTCCTCCAAGAAGACTGGTGGACACTGAAGAAACTCTGCCCACAAAGTGACAACACTGACCACTAAGCAACCCTTCCCTTCACCTCAACTGCTTCAAAGGACTCTTCAGGACATGAAAAAGAGGACACTGGAATCGACTTTCTCCATGTTGCTTGGGTCAATGGTAGGAAAGTCATCCTAAAAAGTCCCCAATCCACAGGTCTCACTATCAACAAAAGGCAGGTGTCTTTGGAGCTTCTGACTACAACAACTGTGCAGGCCCTTGGGGGTGGCTGTCCATGCAGTAAGCTACTGTCTCATTCTCCAATCTCAGGTAAAATCTTATCCTTCTCAAGAACTCTGATGCTTTTGACGGCTGGTAGCTTTGCCACCTTAAAGCAGCAGACCAGGCAAAGCTCTGTCATAAAACAGATTTCAGGAACAGGTATTCTAAGGTTTATCTATATAAGATGGTAATGTAATAAAGTGAGATGAGACATTAAAAAATATGTTCCAGGTTTCTCTTTCATTATACTACTTTTCACAGTCTTAACATTAACCAATAAAGTTCTGATAAGCTACTAATCTAACTCCAACAGACTGCTAAACAGCTATACCGCTAAATAATCATAACTATAAGCTCAAAATTAAGGTGCTTTTCATTGTGCTAAAAATATCTGTCAGTTTTTAAAATGTTAATGCTTTCAGCCAAGTCTTTTCTAATACAAATATGCTGCTGATATGTCTAATACTTATGTTTTCATAAACTCAAAGGATTCTTCTAAGTTCCAGGAAGTCAAATTGGACCCATCCAAATAGGTCAGATTCACTCCAGATATTATTTGACCTCTTCCTGGTCCTGGGACCCCTGGGGAGCCCCTCCCTCATCTTACAATCTTCCCCTCAAATACCAGGACCTAAGAAATAAAATTTTAAACCTAACTTTGTTCTCTACTCTGCTAACATCTTGCCAGACCTACAGAGGCACCAGACAGTCCCATACAGCCTGGACTACAGAGAGTCCCATACAGCCTGGACTACAGAGAGTCCCATACAGCCTGGTCTGCAATAGAAGAACCAGCTTGGCAACACCCCAGCTTTCTCAGGCTCCCCCAAAGATGATTGACGCCCCCAGGTCAGCAGGAAGCAGTCTTAAGAACTCAACGTCCTTGATCCCAAACCTGCCACGTCTAACACCCCTACCTCTTTTTAATCATAAATAAAGGTGGGAATGAAAGGTTCAGGCATTATGCTGGCCTGCTCTATTACCCGGCAGGATGCACTCAGGCAGCACTCTGGCCAGCCCCAAGTTCTGTGAGAACCACACAAGTGCAAAGGACCCCTTTAAAGGACTGACCCCTGCCCGCTTACTCTCTCTTTTACTCTCGCCTTCCTCTCCATCTCATCTTCTCCTGTCTCTCTCTCTCTCTCTGTCTCTCTCTGTCTCTCTCTGTCTCTCTCTGTCTCTCTCTGTCTCTCTCTGTCTCTCTCTGTCTCTCTCTCTCTCTCTCTCTCTCTCTCTCTCAGCTCTGCATGGTTTCCTCTCACACCCCCTTTCCCTCCCTGTCTACCAATAAACTCCACTTGGGATCGTTGAGTCACAGTTTATGTCTCATTACTGGAAAAACCTAAACATTTTAACAACAACTATAGCTACGACTAGCACAACTTTTCCAGAAGATAGAGCATTTGGAAATTTGATAACAATGAAGGCCTTATAGCGTTCTGCCCAAAGATTAGACCCTAAAAAGCCACCAAGAGACCATAACCAATGAAAAAGCAAAGAGTCTTTTTAATTAACGAGTTAACTTGGGTTCTCTGTCCATCCAACACAGCGGGTGGAGCAAGAGGGACCCCAGGCAGCAGGGGGGCAGGGCATATGTGAGAGCAGAGCAAGGGAGAAGTCTGAGGGTCTGCTAGTTGTCTAGTAACAGTCTCAGAATTGGTGCACCTCAGGGCTGGGGAACCTGTGCTGAGTTAATTGGTCAGCTGCAGCTGCAGAAAGGTTGCTATGCCTGGAGGCCATCCGAGAGCCATTGCTGCCTACTGCATTCCTCTATTATCAGTAAAGCACATCGAGAGCCCGCCAGCTAACTTCTGATTGGTTCCTTACCACAAGGAGGGTATCTGGCATTTTCTTCCCAGTAAGTAGAGCAAGGTCAGGCAAGGTGATGGGAGGGGGGATGACTCAGCACGTCCTGCTGAGTCAGGGGTCTGCGTCCTTCAGTGGGGATTTAACAAGCATTTTTGAATGGAAGAATGAATGACTGAGTCCTCAGAAAAGGTATATACTATTAATTAATCGCCACAACTGAAACATGGTGAAGTGATACAATTCTCCCCACTTCTTCCGTTAAGAGCATCAGGTCCAGCTCCTGCTCTGACTCTGCAGCCTGTGTGCTTAATCACTTCACAGCACAGCTCCCATCACACAGCAGGACTTCAGAACCCATGCAAGCAGGGGTCTTGATCCACATTCAAAGAGCGAGAAGATACTGGATTTTCTGTGTTTAGTGTAGGAGGTGAAGACCTTTTCCCTGGTTATTACGTGAATAGAACATCAAAAGAGCAGGACACATGGGTCCCTAGGGGTCAGACAGGTAATACATCTTACTTTGGAATTTGATAGTTGTTGTCTTCTCATGCTCTTCATCGGAGCTTTAAAATCTGTCTTTTCTTTTTCTAGCTCCGTATCACATCTCCAGAGTCTACACACTGACGTGTCTCATGTTGAAACACAGACCCATCTATCCCCAGGCTCACTTGAACCTTAGTAACCTATGAAATCTACTGTTTTCAAACATAACCATCTTATCCCTCTTTTTTTACCCACCTACAGACCAGGCACGTGTTGTGAGGGTCTGTTCCCATCTCATGTATCTCCTCTCCTTCTCTCCTTCTCTGCCACATTGCTTTCTTCTCATTCTTTACTGTCTCCTCTTCCTTCCACCTACACACCTTCATGTATCCCAAACATATATTTAACTAACTACATTCTCTCGGGCATGATTTTATCTCAGCAGCATCACATGAGCTCATGCCTCCCTTGAGCAGACAGTCCTATTCAACAATCCCTTACCGGAGCTTAATGTCTACTGTCTAGACATTTTCTTACAGTTAAGTGGGGCACCGAAAAGAGATTTCTTTGCTGGAGATGGCAACTCTTCAGCTAATTTTTGAGGGAGACGCAATATCCTAATGTATTTAAGAATTCACACACTTTTGGGCCCTGATGCCTTGTCTCTGGCCTCTGGCTCCTTCCTTATTTTCCATAACAATGAATGCCCCAGGAGATTCCAAACACTAGAAGACCTCATCTACTCTGGTAGCTTCAACATTGACAGTTATCCTAAAGTGGAATTTTAACAACCCCCCCCGCACCCCCCTGTCATTTCTCAAGAGTGTGCTGATGTCAAGACCAGTAGCTATGAAATCTTCAGAAACATATATCCCATTGTATTGCTTATGTTTTACATGAATACACATTAATAAAATTAAAACTAAAGAAATAGCTTGTACTTAGTGCAGACAGTTATACTATTACTGCATTACTGTCTGGGTGCCAGCGATTTCTCTTTTGGAACTTGCCTTATATGCAGAAAATGGAGTCACAGACTGCTCACCTCAGCAGACTTGGCTTCTCACACAGACCACTGAAGATGAGCTATAGAACATAAATAATTTGTATGCACAGAGGGCAAACAGTATTATTCTCAAAATTGCACAGGGAGACTCAAGGTAAGGCTCGTAGTAACCACCAGTGAGTTAAAAATTCACATATTATGAGTTAACTATGTTACTTTATGTTAAACTTTGTTTTAGTGGAATTCGTTGCAATTCAGATGTGCTTGTAAGGAGCTCCGGCGATTTATGAAACAGCTAAAACCCTTCAAGTTGTGTTCCTTGCTCATCATTCCCTATCAAAACCATTTTTCTCTGTGCTTTATGTTCTCTGGAGAGGAACTACTGCCTCTTACTTCCCTTCGTGTGAGGCCACAGGACCATCTTATTCCACCGTTGTTTTTTCTCTGCCCTGTCCTTTCTCCTGCACTGCAGTTACTCCACTCAGGAGGAGCAGCACTAACAGTGTCTTCACTGCATCCCTTTCCTCCACAGCCTTCCTGTTCATCCTGTCACTGCAACCCAGGGAATATGCCGAGAGCTGCTCATGGATTCAGTGCCGACAAGTCCACTGATAAATAGGGCAAAGTTAGCAGTCTTTTTTTAATTAGAAACAAGCTTGCTTCACATGTCAATCCTAACTTCCTCTCCTTGCCCTCCTCCCCTGCTTCCCCCCCAAGTCACCCAACCCAACACCCCATCCCCCCTCCCCTCCTCAGGGAGGTTTAAGCCATTCATTGAGGATCTCCAATGTCTGTCATATCATCTGGGGCAGGGTCTAGGCCCTCCCTCATGTGTCCAGGCTAAGAGAGCATCTCTCCATGTGGATGGGCTACCCAAGTCCATTCATATGCCAGGGATAAATACTGATCTACAACCTGAGGCCCCATAGATTGCCGAGGCCTCCTCACTGACACCCACGTTCAGGCGGTCTAGATCAGTTCCATGCTGGCCTCTCAGCCATCAGTCTGTTCAGGTCAGCTGTCTCTGTGGGTTTCACTAGTCCTGTCTTGACCCTTTGTTCATCACTCATCTCTCTCTGTAGTTGTTTTCCAAGAGTTCAGCTCAGTGTTTAGCTGTGGGTGTCTGCTTCTGCTTCCATCAGCCACTGGATGAAGGCTCTAGGATGGCATACAAGGTAGTCGTCAATCTCATTATTGGGGAAGGGCTTTTAAGGTAGCCTCTCCACTATTGCTTAGATTGTTAGTTGGGGTCATCCTTGTAGATCTCTGAAAATTTCACTAGTGCCAGATCTCTCCGCAAACCTATAATGGTTCCTTCTATTATAGTATCTTTCACCCTGCTGTCTATTCTTTCCCTGATTCAAACTTCCTGCTCCCCCATGTCCTCTTCTCCCCTCCTATTTTCCCCCACTCTTTCTCCCATGCTCCCAATCTGCTTGGGAGATCATGTCCCATTCCCCTTCCCTGGGGTACCATGCATATCTCTCTTAGGGTCCTCCCTATTTCCCAGACTCTCTGGCAGTGGGATTGTGGGCTGGCACTCCCTTGATCCATGTCTAAAATCCATATATGTGTGAGTACATACTATATTTGTCTTTTTGTGACTGGGTTACCTCACTCAGGATGGTTTCTTCTAGTGCTAGAAAATTTCAAGATTCTGTTGTTTTTTTCCACTGAGTAGCAATCCATTGTGTAAATATACCACATTTTCTCTAGCCAATATTTGGTTGAGGAACATCTAGGTTGCTTCCAGGTTCTGGCTATTACAAATAATGCTGCTATGAACACAGTTAAACAGATGTTCTTATTGTATGAATATGTATCTTTTTGGGCATATGCCTAAGAGTAGAATGGCTGGATTTTGTGGTAGACAGATTCCCATTTTCCTGAGGAATCTCCATACTGATTTCCAAAATGGCAGTATGAGTTGGCACTCCCAACAGCAGGGGAGGACTATTCTCCTTTCTCCACATCCTCTCCAGCATAAACTGTCATTGGTGTTTTTGATTTTAGCCATTCTGACAGGAATAAGATGGTATCTCAGAGTTGTTTTGATTCACCTTTCTCTAGTGGCTAAGAATGTTGAGCACTTAAATGCCTCTCAGCCATTTTAGGCTCCTCTATTGAGAAATCTTTATTTAGTTCTGTAGCCCACTTTTTAATTGGATCCTTTGGTATTTTAGAGACTTGCTTCTTGAGTTCTTTTTAAATTTTGGAGACCAGCCCTCTGTCAGATGTGGGGTTGGTTCCCATTCTGTGTACTGCTTTTTTGTCTTGTTGACTGTCTCCTTTATCTTACAGAAACTTCTCAGTTTCAGGAGGTCCCATTTATTAATTGCCAATTTCAGTGTCTATGCTACTGATATTACCTTCAGGAAGCAATCTCCTATACCAATTTGTTCCAGGGTACCTCCCACATTCTCTTCTAAGAGTCTCAGTGTGGCTAGATATATGTTGTGGTCTTTGATCCATTTGGACTAAAGTTTTGTACACAGTGATAGACTTGGGTCCATCTACTGTCTACTACATGCCAGCATCCAGTTATGCCAGGACCATTTATTGAAGATACTTTCTTTTTTCCATTGTATAGTTTTATCTTCTTTGTGAAAGATCAGGTGTTCACAGGTGTGTGGGTTAATATCATGGTCTTCAATTCAATTCCATTGATCTACCTGTCAATTTTTGTGCCAATACCAACCTGTTTTCATTACTATAGCTATATAGTAGAGTTTGAAGTCAGGGATGGTGATGCCTCTGGAAGTTCCTTCATTGTACAGGGTTGTTTTGGCTATCCTGGTTTTGTTATTTTTCTATATAAAGTTGAGAATTGTCCTTTCAAGGTCTGTGAAGAATTGTCCTGAAATTTTGATAGGGACTGCTTTGAATCTATAGATTGCTTTTGGTAAGATTGTCATTTTTACTTTTTCACCAGAGTGGGCAGAGGCAAATATCAGGTGGGAAAAAGTATCTACAGAAACATAGACAAATTGCAATTTGCCAAAGGATGGCACATGTGTTACATCTATTTGCCAAATGTGGTTAGGCAAAAATCCTCGAGGATTGACCTACAAGTGAGGCACAAGAAGAAATTCTACACAAAGAGGGCAATCCTTGACTATTAGAACAGCCTGTTCTTAGTTAAACCCAGTATGAATGCGTAAAGACCCTGTGCTGAGATGAAAGCACTTGTGTAGGGATTGTGCTTTAGTGAGTCTTTGTAAAACCACACCAACTTGAGCATACCTGTCAGCTGTGAGATTTCCTTCGCTGAGGGACCCTGGCAATGTCCCACAAATATAGGTTCACTCCATTGCCATAGCAGACCTTGTACCTGTAATAAACTTTCTTGTATAAAAATGTTTAATGCTTCCATGGGGAAGAGTTGCAGAACCAGGGCCTGGGCTGAAAGTTCGGCCATTTGGGCAGACGTTGCAGGAATTCTGGCAGTCTTAATGATTGGATAAGACATGACTACAACTCTACTTTTAGAGGAACCATTTGTGAAAACCACTGGCCCCTTAGAAATAGGCTGAGAGACCACAATTTTTGGGAAAATTAAAGGATGAATTTTAAAAAAGGAAACCAAATTGTTGTATGGGAAATGATTATCAAAACAACTCTGAGTAGCAGAGAGAAAAATGTCCCAGTTATAATAATTATTTTGTAGCCATTTTATTAGTTGACAGGACAAAGGCACAACAACACAATCTGGCTCCTCACCATAGGCCCACGAGGCTATCCTTCATGCTCCAAACAGGAGTGCAGCTATAGCCTGGGGGTAGGACACCACAGATTTAGAAGGGGAGGTTCAAGAATGAACCCAAAGAATGGGATTCTCTTGCTAAGAAACTCCTGTAGGAACATAAGCAGTTACCTTCTCCGGTGTCACCTGTAAGCCAGCCAACCTCAAGGTGGTCTGAAGATCCCCAAATGTGTGGCCAGCAACCATTGAGGTCTGCACACAAATGCCTGGGTTGTAAAGAATTTGCAGGCCTAGAGCTACCTAGGCACCCATGCCAGTAAGTACCTCCAAATCCCCACCAGGGAAACCAGCAACTGTGCCATGCCATGCTGCCTGGCCGCAAGGTTCTCAAGCACTCACCCCTCTATGCCAAACAATCTTCCCCCGACAGCACAGCACAAAATAATCATTGCCAATCATCGGGGGCATAAACTAAGGCTGCAAAGGATCAAAAAATGGCCAGATTGAAAAGAGCAAGAGGCCCACACACCACAACTGCCTTAGGATTACAGTCAAGGGGACAAAACTTAAGGAAGCATTTTTTAGACTTTTTTTTTAATTTGAGAATGCCCTTTTCAAGTCGAGGCTTTTCACCTTTCTCTGTCTTATCCCCCAAAGAAGAGGGAGAAGACTCAGAAGAAGAAACATTGGAAGCTTGAATTAATTTAATAGACTCTAGGTCTTGAGCCTCTGTAAAGGCATCCTTAGTTTTCCTGACCTGTTCCTTTATTACTGTATTATCACTAATAAGCATGCCCTTAACGAGATGCCACAGAGAAAAGGCAACAATTGGTATGGCATTTGGCCCTTCTTTATTTAAAGTTCTTTATAGGTCCACTCTTACCTGATTCCAATCAAGGGAATTAAGATCACCAGAGACCAAAAACCAAGGGCTGACTTTATGTGTAGTTTTTAAGAAGTCCTTAGCTGTCTTATGTCTGGTAAACTGCGCCCTGGCATAGTAACAATTGGATCAAATGGTCCTCCAAAAAAGGGTAGGAACTAGCAGCACCCATACCTAATATACTTACTCCTAACCTTAAGGAGAATGCTGGCTGGCTTTCTGTGGGCTGGGCTCTCAGGTATTCCCTGACAATTTTGATGCCAATGGGTCAAGTCAGGGCTGTACCTAACTTTAAACCACCCCTCTACTGAGGCTGACCTACCTTCTAGGGCCTGACTTTTTAAATCACCCTCTTACCTTACTTGCTGGCCAGCATTCGGGTGTAATTCTTTATCAGTTTCTCTTCTTTCCCGATCTCAGTGGGACCTCCATCTGTAGTGAGCCACCTGTGTGTTCACAGCTATGGCGCTACCATACTTCACAACAATCCAAGGCTCAGGGCTAAGGATGTAAAATGAAGACAAAGACAGCAGCTCATTTTTACAAGGAGAATTGCGTTTATTATTACAAGGATGGAGCCTTAAATACCAAAGGCAGGCATGGTTGAAAAATCACCAAGGTCAGAAACCTACATTCCCAGGGCCCTCCAGCAAAATGTGGGGCCAAAACAAGAATTAGCATTTAGACAAAGGATGGAAAACAGGAACTTGCATGAAGGCATTACTTGGAGGAGGGCATGAGAAGTGTTTAGCTAAAAGCCCCTAGTAACAAGCAGTCAGCAGACAGATCCCCATGGGGAAAGGGTGCAACATTCTTCTATACCTATTACTCTTAGATTTGGTCTTTTCATGGTGTCCCATATTTCATGGATATTTTGTGTTAAGGATTTGTTGGATTTCAGATTTTCTTTGGTTGATGAATCTATTTCCTCTACTTTATCTTCAGCACCTGAGATTCTGTCTTCCATCTCTTGTATTCTGTTGGTTATGTTTGCATATGTAATTCCTGATAGTTTACTCAGTTTTTCTATTTCCAGAATTCCCTCAGCTTGTGTTTTCTTTATTGTCTCTATTTTGTTTTCAGGCCTTGAACTGTTCGAATTGTTTCCTTCATGTGTTGGATTATTTTTTCTTGACTTTCCTTGCTTTCTTTAAGAGATTTGTTGATTTCTTGAATTTTTTTTGTTTGTTTTTTCTTCTATTTTTTGTAGAGATTTTCTCATATCTTCTTTGAAGATCTCTATCATTTTCATGAGGTTGTTTTGAAGGTCATTCTCTTCTGTTTCATCTATGTTGGGATGTTCAGGTCTTGCTGGTGTAGAGTCCCTAGACTCAGGTGGAGTCATATTAGTTTTTCTGTTGATGACTGTGTTTTTATTTTATTGTCTTCCATTTCTTCTTCCAGTGGGAACGCGTGGGGTCTCTTCCTCTCCTGGTGGGTACAGGTCTAAGATTCTCTTCAGGTGTGTTCAAGCAGGTCCAACACTCTGATGGGTCTCACAATGGGTGCAGGTAGGTCTGAGACACTATAGGCGAGGGTCAGGCCAAGGAAGATAGAAGCAGGATAAGGTAGGGAATTGGGACCCCGAGAAGAGCCCACACTCACCTCAAGCAGAGGGAGGACAGGGCTAAGGGGGGCCAAGACTGAGGTATGGCCAGACTCAGGGTGGTCCTTTCTGATGGGGCGGGTCCACTCTAGACATGGAACAGGCCCTGGAATATCCAAACAGGGGGATGTTGGGCATAGTTAACATTCTTAGAAACATGTTCTGAGTGCCCTGACTGGCCTCTAAAGTTTGTTACTTAAATGCTTCACTCTTTATATTTCTACACACACACACACACACACACACACACACACACACACACACACACACACACACCTAAGATCTTCCCTGACCACTAAGCACCAGGGCAGCTCCTCTAGTCCCAGCATGCTTTGCAGTCCCATGCTCTGTTACTGTTTTCCAGATAACCATGTGTTGTTGATCTGTTCTCACTCCTCCACATGCCCGTGTCCTGCATACCAGATGCGTTCCCAATGGCAAAGTCTCTCCCTCCCTCTCTCTCTCTCTCTCTCTCTCTCTCTCTCTCTCTCTCTCTCTCTCTCTCTCTCTCTCTCACACACACACACACACACAGACACACACACACAGTGACTAAAAATGACCATGGGTATGGTAGTCCTTTCTCAACAATCACTTGAAAATTAGCATTCCTTTGTAATTTTATTAAATATCCCTTAATTTTTTTCTTCTCAAGAATTTCTTTTGGTTTTTTTAAGTTGCCTTTATTACTTTTACTCAAGAAATGACTATATATTTTGTATTATTCACTTTGGTTACTTTTAGTTTAATTTAATCTTTGACATTTTACAAATTGCACATGACCTTCAGAAGGGGCCGGAAGGAGGCCTTATGCAGCGTCCTCGATGCCATTTTCACAGACTGAGCACCAGTGTTTGCAGAGGTTAGTAATGTGCCCTATTCCTATCACTCAAACTGATTAAATGAAGGCAAAAACATGATATTTAAATTTTAAAAAGACATTTTAATACTTTAAAATTTGAAATTTTGTCTAAAATAATTTACTTAGATTAAAAGCAAACAATCAGATTTAGATTTCATCTTACTTCCACCCTTGAGTCAGTCCCAAATGAATGATAGAATATCTGAATAAAAACTCTGAAAAGCTTTAAAACCCAAGGTTCCTAGACAGAGTGAACCCGGATATCCCCTCTGAGACATTGGAGGTGATGGGTGAAGTCATAGTCTTTTATGCCACAGCTTTGCAAAGGCAGCAGCTGGACTACCGCAATAGAAATTCTCTCAGGTCCAGGCTGTCTGGTCTTGGGAAAAGAGTATAGAAAAGATCTGTAACTCTGTAATACTACATATCCTTCTCTGCTCCAAAGAGCAGGATATATATTAACCAAGGAGCTTAATTGCTAAGGCTCTATTGATCTAAGATGATGTGAAGGTGAATCATTGACCATCTAACAGTCCTGTGTTACCTGGACTGGGCATTCATCTCACAAATACACTTTCCTTTGACTCATAAAAGTTTTTGATCATCACTAAGCCTTTAGTTTTTCCCAAACACACATTACAACCTATCAAAGCAGGAAAATACATGAAAAAGACTTAAGAACTTATAACCAGACTCTTAGAAGAACAACGCTTCTAACAGTGTAAAATCCAGACTGTGTATTAGATGGCACATTTATTTACTAAAGCAAGCTTGATAAATGCTCTCAAAGGTAAAATATGAGTATTAGTAATGTGAAATTGGAATGTATCTTAAAATGGAAACAGATATTAGTTTCAGAAAACATAACAGTTTTGAAGATGAATAGGGGATGAAAACAGTTGAAAAAAAAAAGAGCTAGTGTGTAAAGAGAAGCCTTCCTGCCAGCCTTCTTCCAGAGCCGCATGAGTCCCAAATAAACACACAGGAGGCTGTATTAATTATGAAGCTGTTGGCTTTGCTTGTTTCTTACTGGCTAGATCTGACTTAAGTATTTACCCCATAATTGTTAATCTAAGTATTTCTCTTACCAGAGAAGTTTCCAGGCTTCTTATCCCTATCGGGATTACATCTTGACTCCCTGTGTTTCTCCTACCCAGAGTCCTCCTCGGCTCCTAGTCCCACCTATCTTGCTTCCCTATTGTCCAACAGTGCTTTATTGACATATACACAGGACTTCCCCATCATCTCCTCTTTTCTGTGTAAAGGGAAACCTTTTCCTTGTCTCTGCTTGTTTCCCCCCCAACCAGTCACCTGTGCCCTGCCACATTGTAGTCCCCAAATAACACAGAAGACACTGTATTAATTATGAAGCTGTTGGCCTTGCTTGTTTCTTACTGGATAGATCTGACTTAAGTATTTACCCCATAATTGTTAATCTAAGTATTTCTCTTACCAGAGAATAGTTCCGAACTTCTTACCCCTATCACAGCTACATCTTGACTCCCTGTGTTTCTCCTACCCAGAGTCCTCCTGGACTACTACTCCCACCTATCTTGCTTCCTTATTGGCAAAGAGTGATTTATTGATATATACACAGGACTTCCCCAACATCTCCTCTTTTCTGTCTAAACAAAAAGAAAGGTCTTAACTTTAACAAAGTCAAATTACATATAACAGAACAGCTATCAAGCAAGAACACAGTTACATTTTGTCTATCAACATTCAGCAAGATTTAAAGAAAATATTATCCATCCCATCCTTGTGAGACCAAAGTTCTATATGTAGCCTATCTTTTATCATAACTAAGGAAAACTATAATTATAACTATCTGTCTTCAACTCCATCAAAAGCCACAGAAGGATAATATATAAACACTAGGATTGACAGAGACATCTTGCTTCCTGGACAGTCACCTGAAGTTTCTCTGTAATGTTGGGGCATCCATCTTCAGCCCATAGGCCACAGTGTGTCTGGAAGACTTCTCAGCAAAGCAGGAAATTTCAAACTGTCCATCTGCATTGGGAGTCTTTCAGTCATTTTTCTGTGTCCTGCAGAAAGTTTCATAGACTCTTCCATGAATCAGGAACCCTGAAGGACTATTTGAGTTCAATAGTCACTTTCCTGTGGGTCCTGCATATCCATTTTATACAGCAACAGTCAAGCAGTCCAGTTAAGAGCAGTGTCTTGCCCAAATGGCTAATCTTGCCATGTTGAAAGCAAACTCCATAACAAGTTTCTTCAATGCCCATCTTCCTCTCAGACATAATTGGTGCTGCCAGGAGCAGATATTTCTCATTGTCAAGAAAAACCCTAAACCATTTTAAATGCCATTTTCTGAAGGTCTTTGAAAGGTTTGAAGACTATCTACCTCAAGTATATCTCTATATATCTAGAAAACCTAACTTACCTAACTATCAGTTCTGACTATTATACATAACTATCTACAATCTGTATTTAATTATGCATTGTTTTAAAAGATTAGTATAAACACAATACTTAATCAAGAGGAGAAATATACACATCACAAAATTGACCTTGAATTTGTATCAATAAATAAGAAACATACCAATACAAAGTATGTATTTCCATACCATAATCCCCCTTTTCTTTTAAATAGAGATTGGTTGTGATCATTAACCAATTATAAGCAATCCCATTTAAATGAAAACAAAGATTTATTAACAAGATAGGAATTAGGATGTCGCTCATTCCAAACTGCTTCGTGCTGGAAGGGGGAGCTGTTCACACCATGGGGATCAAGACAACTCAGAAACCTGTATAAGTCCTTATTTTCGGGGTCTGTAAGACTGCATCATCTTAGCTGTTTTAATTGTTGGAACACCTGGTCCACTGCTTCCAGGGGTCTTGGTTCATCAAACCACAGAAGCCTGGAAAGAATCCTCAGCTTTTCATTTTCTGTAGAAACATAAACAAAACTTCCTTTCTCAAGTAACATATCCTTATACTTAAATTTTGAAGTCAAGGTATTTTTAAAAGATATAAGTTGAATTAATTTAACAGCATTTATAATCCAGTGTACTTTAGTAGTTGCTCCTTCCTGAGCAATCAAAAAACTGAAAAACACAATAGCATACAATATCCAGACTCTCTGTGTATTTTCCATCTTTACAAGGCTTATTTATTTATTTATTATTACTTTATTTCTTTTACTTTTATTTATTTTTCTCTGAGACATGGTTTCTCTTTGGAAATCTGCCTGCCTCTGCCTCTGGAGCAATTCCTACCAGACAGCACCACCACAGCCAGCTTCTCTACTTATTTACCACTTTGCCGTTTCTTTTGCTCTCCCAATCTTACATATATTTTAAAATACACTGTAAACCTTTAGAGGGTTTCTTCATCCAAGTCTGGCTTTACTGTAAATCTTTATGTTTTTCTGGCCACGTGTCTTATCTGTTAAAACCGCAACTGTTTAAACTGCAGTTTTTCCAAGATGGCGGGCATAAGCTTGATTCCAGCTCATTGTCTCAGTCTATGCTGATATTCGCAAAAGCTGCCGGCCTAGAGATGTGCTCATTGCCACTTCTAGCTTTACATACACACATTTCAATCTTTAGCAGAGCCTCTTAAAAGAACCTTACTGTTTTTTTTTTTTTTTTGCTTATGCTGAGTCAGGAAGACCCCCTTAAGCGCACTGAGTGACTCTTTGCTTGTCGCTACCAAAACAGAGCCCACCTGAGAAAAATGCTGCTACCAAGAAGCCATGCTTTTTTCCATTATTTTGTTTCTAAAATTCCTTTAAAGCTTTTGTCATTCTACGTGGAAATTCATGATCCCACTCCTGATCATCATTATGTAAAGAGAAGCCTTCCCGCTAGCCTGGTTCCAGAGCAGCATCAGTCCCAAATAAACACACAGGAGGCTATATTAATTATGAAGCTGTTGGCCTTGCTTGTTTCTTACTGGATAGATCTGACTTAAGTATTTACCCCATAATTGTTAATCTAAGTATTTCTCTTACCAGAGAATAGTTCCGAACTTCTTACCCCTACCACAGTTACATCTTGACTCCCTGTGTTTCTCCTACCCAGAGTCCTCCTGGACTCCTACTCCCACCTATCTTGCTTCCCTATTGGCCAACAGTGCTTTATTAACATATACACAGGACTTCCCCATCATCTCCTCTTTTCTGTCTAAACAAAAGAAAGGTCTTAACTTTAACATAGTCAAATTATATATAACAGAACAGTTATCAAGTAAGAACACAGTTACAATATTTTGTCTATCAACATTTAGCAAGATTTAAAGAAAATATCATCCATCCCATCCTTGTGAGTCCAAAGTTCTATATGTAGCTTATCTTTTATCATAACTAAGGAAAATTATAATTATAACTATCTGTCTTCAACTCCATCAAAGACCACAAAAGGATAATATATAAACACTAGGATTGACAGAGACATCTTGCTGCCTGGACAGTCACCTGAAGTTCCACTGTAATTTTGGGGCATCCATCTTCAGCCCATAGGCCACAGTGTGTCTGGAAGACTTCTCAGCAAAGCAGGAAATTTCAAACTGTCCATCTGCATTGGGAGTCTTTCAGTCATTTTTCTGTGTCTTCAGAAAGTCTCATAGAGTCTTCCATGAAGCAGGAACCCTGAAGGATTGTTTGAGTTCAGCAGTCACTTTCCTATGGGTCCTGCATATCCATTTTATACAGCAACAGTCAAGCAGTCTAGGCAAGAGCAGTTTCTTGCCCAAATGGCTAATCTTGCCATGTTGAAAGCAAACTTCATAATAAGTTTCTTCGATGCCCATCTTCCTCTCAGACATAATTGGTGCTGCCAGGAGCAGATATTTCTCATTGTCAAGAAAAACCTAAAACATTTTAAATGCCATTTTCTGAAGGTCTTTGAAAGGTTTGAAGACTGTCTATCTATCTCAAATATATTTCTGTATATCTAGAAAACCTAACTTACCTAACTATTATAAGTAACTAGCTATGGTCTATATTTAATTATGCATTATTTTTTAAAAGATCAGTATAAGCACAATACTTAATCAAGAGGAGAAATACATACATCAAAAATTGACCTTGAATTTGTATCAATAAATAAAAAACATACCAATACAAAGTACTCATTTATATACCATAATCCCCCTTTTCCTTTAAAAAAGAGATTGGTTGTAATCATTAACCAATTATAAGCAATCCCATTTAAATGAAAACAAAGATTTATAAACAAGATTGGAATTAGGACATCGCTCATTCCAAACTGCTTCGTGCTGGAAGGGGGTGCTGTTCATACCATGGGGATCATGACAAAACTCAGAAACCCGTATAAGTCCTTAGTTTCAGGGTCTGTAAGACTGCATCATCTTAGCTGTTTTAATTGTTGGAACACCTGGTCCACTGCTTCCGGGGGTCTTGGTTCATCAAACCACAGAAGCCTGGAAAGAATCCTCAGCTTTTCATTTTCTGTAGAAACATAAACAAAACTTCCTTTCTCAAGTAACATATCCTTATACTTAAATTTTGAAGTCAAGGTATTTTTAAAAGATATAAGTTGAATTAATTCAGCAGCATTTATAATCCAGTGTACTTTAACAGTTGTTCCTTCCTTAGCAATCAAAAAACTGAAAAACACAATAGTATACAGTAGCCAGACTTTCTGTGTATTTTCCACCTTTACGTGACTTATTTATTTATCTATTATTATTACTCTATTTCTTTTACTTTTATTTCTTTATTTATTTCTCTGAGACAGGGTTTCTCTGAAAATCTGCCTGCCTCTCCCTCTGCAGCAATTCCTACCGGTGTGTGCCACCACAGCTGGCCTCTCTATTTATTTACCACTATGTCGTTTCTTTTTGTCTCTCAATCTTATGTATATTTTTAAACACACTTCATCCAAGTCTGACTTTACTGTAAATCTTTATGCTTTTCTGGCCACGTGTCTTATCTGGTAAAACCCTGGCTGTTTAAACTGCAGTTTTTCCAAGATGGCAGGCTTAAGGGTGATTCCAGTTCACTGTCTCAGTCTATGCTGAGATCCCATCAAAAGCTGCCGGCTTGGAGATGTGGTCACTGCCACTTCCAGCTGTACGTACACATCTTTTAATTGTTAGCAGAGTCTCTTAAAAGAACCTTTCTGTTTTTTATTTATTTATTTTTTATGCTGAGTCAGGAAGACTCCCTTAAGCAAGCCACGTGAGTCTCTGCTTATCGCTAGCAAACCAGAGCCCACCTGAGAAAAATGCTGCTACCAAGAAGCTGTGCTTTTCTCCGTTCTTTTGGTTCTAAAACTCCTTTAAAGCTTTTGTCATTCTGTGTGGAAATTCAATCCTGTTCTGACACCATTATGTAAAGAGAAGCCTTCCCGCCAGCCTTGTTCCAGAGCCACATGAGTCCCAAATAAACACACAGGAGGCTATATTAATTACGAAGCTGTTGGCCTTGCTTGTTTCTTACTAGGTAGATCTGACTTAAGTATTTATCCCATAATTGTTAATCTAAGTATTTCTCTTACCAGAGAAGTTTCCGGGCTTCTTACCCCTATCGCGATTACATCTTGACTCCCGGTATTTCTCCTACCCGGAGTCGGTATTTCTCCTACCCAGAGTCCTCCTCGACTCCTAGTCCCACCAATCTTGCTTCCCTATTGGCCAACAGCGCTTTATTGACTTATGCACAGGACTTCCCCCATCACTAGTGCTCCATTACATTGTATCAATCAACTTTTTCTGAGGAGAGCATGAAAGGGAGGTAAGATACAAAACGGTAAATAAAAGCTAAGTTACATGAAAGAGAGAATGGGTATCACCAGCACATGGACTGTTGATGTGCTGGCAAAGACAATGTAATATAGAAGTAAGACATAACGAAACATGAGACTCAGACGTGGTAGCTCAGCCTGTATTCCCAGCACTTGGAAGGCTGAGACATAGCAATACCATTAGTTTAAGGCCAGCCTGGGCATCATAGTGAATGCAAAAACAGCTTGAGCTAGTGAGAGTCTCCTACTTAAAGGGTAAATATATGCATCAAAAAATTCTAAGTTTTCCCTACTAAAAAATCAGTGTCAAACCCATATCAATTTTTTAATAGTAACTTTCCATACAAGACAGCAATGAAGTGATATTTTTTTTAAAGATTTTATTTATTCTATTATGAATACAACATCCTGCCTCTATGTATGTCAGCACGCCAGGAGAGGGCACCAGATCTCATTATGGATGGTTGTGAGCCACCATGTGGTTGCTGGGAATTGAACTCAGGACCTCTGGAAGAGCAGTCAGTGCTCTTAACCTCTGAGCCATCTCTCCAGCCCTGAAGTGATATTTTTGGTGTAGCTAAAGAAATAAAATTTGAAATTTAATATTATACCATTTTTCCTTTAAATGTGAAGGATTCTCACATCAAGGCCTCAATTCCTGCTTTCATTGATGTTACCTATGGCTCTCTGGTTACACTGGTCCAGGGAAATGGGTAACATACCACTGCCAGGTGTAGCCCATCAGGGTCAGATGTGGTGGTTCTCAGGTCCTCCTGCGTGATATTTTGGGCAAATTAGGGGCCTGTGCGTTGGAGGCCAGCAAGTGTTCTTTGTGTGAGATAGCATGTATTTCCTGTTCTGCTGTCATAAATTCTAGGACAACCCGGTATCCATGATATCACCTTAATACAAAGAATTTTGTGTCCTGATGAAGGAAAAGTCAAAAGAAGATGGAAGGTGTATACTTATAAATGTGCACTTAATCATCTGCTTTCAACAACCACAAATCTGCAGAAAAATAGAGAAGACAGCGATTGCGCCTGGAGATTTTAGCCTATTGCACTTTAGACTCAGGACGAAGCAGACATAAAGCAAGCAGAGACACGATCAATCAACCTGTGGATTATTGTGAACCTCTGTTAAACACTATGCCTGGCAGGCAGTGTTGACCCTTCTTGGGCACACAGATTATTTTACGAAGTGCACAGCCCATTGAGAAAGCTCCCGGGGGGTTCCAGTTCAGTACAGTACACACTGAGGTGCAGGAATACAAACCCTAATGCAGAAAATTGGAATTGAAAGCCCAACACTTGAGCACTCTTTCCGCTCAACACTTCCATCTACTTCAGGAATTTACTCTTATACAAGCCTCATAAAATTGGCTAGAAACTACTGCTTTTCTGAAAATACTGAACTAGCCTGAGAGTAACTGTCTCTTGGAAGGTTGTAAAACTCCCCCTAAGACTATCATAACCTACAGTTTAGGAAGACGATAGTATGCTAATTTCTTTAAGGTTTAATGACAACTCTTACTTTATATTTAGTCTTTAGTTTTAACATCTGTAATTCTTTCTGGGAAAGTGCTTGTGTAACCCAGGGTTCAAGGTGAAGTAGCATAATTTTACATAATAATTCCACATTTATGGCTGTTTTGAAATGTAATTACAGAGAACTGAGCTAATCATGCACTTTTCCCTCATAGTACAGCATCATTTTCTGTCTAAATAAGAGCACTCTGGTTTGTGTTTGTGTTTTCTTCAGTGCTGTTATTTAACTACCTATCTCATCCACTTTAACAACTATTTAAATGTGCCTGTTTTGCATATTTTCCTTGCATATGGCCCTGTAAAATCTTTACTATGCTGTTTATACTTATTTTAAAAAAATACATCCATGCTTTGCTAACACAGTTCACACTGTGAACTCCTTGTCTTCAAGGTCCTTGCACATTGTGTGAATGCATCTACTCGGTTGTGTTTAACAGCAGCAGAACAAGCCTCTCTGTACCAGTATTGTAATTAAACTGTCTAGTCCTCTCTGAAGGACACTCTAGATTCTTCCGTTGACTGCCTTCACATGTGATCTTGGACTAGGTATGCATTTATGTATCCTCTGGAGAGCCTGAATAAAGATAACTACTCAAAGTCAGGTGGGTTATAGAAATTTTGGCCGTGAGAAGTGACTAAGTTCTTGGTACTCTGTTGTGTCCACCCCGAGCGATCACTGTGCCCATATGCATGCCCACATGTTTTATGGACACTTAGCATCATACAGCTTTCTAACTTTGAGCAAATTTGTGGGTTTTAGGTAACACCTCACTGCTATTATAATTATGTGTCACTCATTACTTCTAATTTTGAACATGTAAGTTTGAGTCATCAAGACATCACGTCTACCATATCATTATTCAGGATGGCTTGTAAGACAACAGAGGGACTGAGGAACAACTTTCACGTAAGAGATAAAAGGAAACTCACAAAGTGAGACTCAAGAAGACAATAAAGGTAGTGATGTGGGCTCCCCACCTGATAACATCCATCAGAGAAGCTTGGGCCCTCCTGCATCTGCTGCTTATCTGTAGGTCTGCACACCGAGGCAAATTATTTCCCATCAGTCTCCCTTATTATCCGGCCAAAATGAGAGCATCCTTTCCAGGTTGCAAATACACTCCAGAGTAGACAGTGTGGGATAGCAGAACATCCTTTTTACAGCTGTCTGGGACTGAAAGCTGCTCAGGTCTTGAAGATATGGGACAAATTTTGCATATTCAATGGTGAACATTCCCTTGCCAGGAAATTGTATTGTCTATGTTCTGTACAGTGGATGTCATTCTTTATGCCAGTATTTTAGTGCCAACTCAGAGGACACTGCAGAGTCATCTGCCCTGTTTCACTCAGGGTCTAGAATACTAAAGAAGCATCCATTTACCATGTATATTTAGGTCCAGTAAAGAACGTGGAAACCAATTCAATATTTCATGGGAGGAAATAGGATACAGAAAATGTCCTACATAAGTGCTGAAAAATCTGAGAGAGCTAAAGGGAAGATAGAGATGGGCCAGTCATTAGTAATATAGAAAACAGCTATGGCTTTTAGATCTGGTGAAACAAAATGAAAGACACAATGTATTCTCAGTCAAGAAGAATAAAAATAGAGCAGTTTCATGGAGGCGACAAACATGAATGAGAGACTTTGTGACCAAAACGGAATCTTCTTGGGCAATATAGTCCTTTCCAAGAAATGTTCTTTTCCAAGGAAAGAAAAGGTGAGAAAAACCATCCCCCTCTTCCCTCCGATTATCTACCAGAATAGTTTCCTAAGCAGACTCGGAAGTAATCACATGACCTGCTTGGAGAGAATGGCAAAGGCAACCAAGTTCGGCTCCTCTTTCCCTCCGGTGCATTACTAATTATACAATGGGTTTCACTGTGACATTATTACACCTGCATATAAATACGTGGATAATACCTGTCTTACCAATGTTTGTAAAAAGACAACTAGACAAGGGAAAGTGAGCAACAATTTTTCTGGACTCCCAGACCCGATGCTGCAGAGGGCAATAGAGAGGTGGAGGAGTGCGGCCAGGAGATGATGGGCAATGCTGGGCACAAAAAAAATGAGTGCTGGTTTCTGGACCTGGTATAATTGTAAAAGAGCAAGTCTATTAAGTTTGCACTCAACTTCATTAGGGGAAAAGGTTTTGGCTATGATACTATACCTAATTTGACCTAGAAAACCCTGAGTTTGCACTAACAAACATAACTTAGTGTTATTAAACACAGTATTTGAAGTGGTAACAGACATTGCGCAACCCGGGCTCCTTCTTATCCATACTTAAGAGATTCTTTGTTTTTGTCTGTTTTGAAAACTAACAATGACATGAAGAATGAGAACAGGTGCAAACATTGGCAGAAGTTATCTCACACTGTAATAGACATAAAGAGAATGTATCATATTAAGCATCTGAAGAAAATCTTGAACATCCTAAATCCCGATTCTACTTATCAGACAATACAAAAATTCAACATCTGTACATGACATTAATATATGTTCATGATTTTGTTTTGTGAAATAATGTCAGTCATCCAAAAAAACTATTAACAAAACTACTATTAAGAATTTTCTTACTATGACACATGGTAAATTCAACTATTTTTGGGTTGATGTATATGCACTCATGTGTAAGCATATATGGCTATGTGTCAATGTGTATGCAGCATATATTTGGAGGTCAAAGGTCAATTTTTGGGGTCCTTCAACAGGAACCATTCACTGAGTTTTTTGAGGCAGGGGATCTCATTGCCTTGAAGCTTGTGGAGCAGGGTAAACTGGCAGCCAATGAGCTCCAGAGAACTTTCTGTCTCTACTATCCTAGTGCTGAAATTTTAATGTGAATTATGGGGCTTGAACTCAGGCCTTCAAGCTTATAGCTCAAGTATTTTGCTGGCTGAGACATCTCAATCCTGTAAGGTCAGTAACTAACTCAAAATTGTTTATCCATCACCATTCTCTTATAATTTAGACCATCAATTATTGTAGCCAGTGGGTAAGTACTGAGCACTAGGTGACTGAGTGCTTAAAAATTGTTTGGTGGTTAGGTTTTCCCTTTTCCATTTCTGCTATGACCTGAGAAGAATCGCCTATCTAACCACCTGGCTTTGAGTATGATGAGGTGATCTGATGTGAAGTCACCCCGTTCAATTTGTCCAAAAAGACTCATCTTCCATCACCCCAAAAAGACAGCCAGCAGATGTGTAAGTGAGTCCAATGGACCATGGAGCTGACGTTTATGCCTCATCTCAATGAATGGTTGCCAAGGAGATTGCTCTGAGCAAAGCAAACACTTTCTTTGCACAGCACCAGGATTTTATGGTTGCCTGCTGTACAGTCTTGTTTAAACATTGCCAATCAGATAGAACTCAAAATTGAGTAGGAGAAAATAATCACTGCAAAATTATTAATATCAACTATAAAGAGTACAAATTACATAGAGATGGCTTTATAAAGATAAATGATTCAATTAGCAAGTGTGAAGAATTAATTGATTTTGAAAATGTAAAAATTTCCAAATATCACTCAAATAAAAGAGTGTAAGTTAGTAACTAAAGTTAGATTTCTAAATTCTGGGAGGTAGGTTAGACTATATGAAAATGACCTGATAAATTTTGTCAGTTAGTTAACACAACAGAATAATTTATACACATTTAGATAAGGTATTTACAAAACTCTTAAACATTTATAAATCAGAAAAATGAATAGAAAACTCTATGAAAATGATTTAAACAAGATATAAAAATAAATTAAGCTATATTTATTATAACATGATGCATGTGTGTATCCTTTACACAGTTTTATAAACACTTCACAAAAATGACTTCATTACTCTACTCTCTCCTATTATCCAGCGAAAAACTAGAATTTGAAAAGGCATTAGCAAAGAATATTGAACTACTATGGGATATAAATGGAAAAATAAAGTCACAGACAGTAACATGCCAATTATATAATGCAAACAGGATGCTATTTAGAGAGGTTTACATGTATACTTCATGATTTGGTACCAACTGGGCATGATTTTTAAAGTAAAGTTAATATAAAGCTAATTTGAACAAAAATTTGTACTTACTAATTTGTACTTACTGTTCTTAGAAACACTTAAAGGAGTAGAACTATTTGAAAAAGATGTTATCTATGAAAACACATCACTAATAGTGAGTTATTAAGTAGAGCTAACAGAGCACTGGAAAACCCTTTAGTTATATAATTTTTAACCATCTATTTTATTTTTAAATTTGTTTGTTTTGCACATACATGTGTGCATGTGTGTGTGTATTTGTATGTGTGCATGTGTTTGTGTGTGCTTGTGTGTGTATGTGTATGAGAATGTGCACGTGTGAGTGCAGGACACCACATAGTCCAGAAAAAGGCATGAGATCCCTTGAATATGGAGCTACAGGTGGTCACAAGCGGCTCAGCTTGCATGCTTGGAGCTGAGCTTGGGTCCTCTGCAGGAGCTGTATGAGCTCTTCACCATTGAGCCATGCCTCCAGGCCCTTAACTATAGACTGTAACATCAGTTCATCTTTGATCCAAAACTTAATTTTCAAGTGGGTTTGTTTTTCACATTATTTTGTAAGTTCTATTATTTTAAGAGATAGATTCAAGATTCTGATAAACATATTCTCACTTTTTTATCATTCCAAATATTACTTAAAACTTATGAGGAGTGTGAATTGGAGCTAAAAGTGTTGAGCATAATAAACGTGTTTGTGATGTACAAGACACATCGTTTTGGTAAACTGTTCTCTTTGTTGCTATCTAGTGGCCTACTTTGTCTCTTCTGGGTACTTTTGGTTTAAAGTTTGCTATTTCAGATAGGAGAATAGCTATGCCGGCTCGATTAGAGCTTCCATTTGCTTGATGGGTTGATTTGCAATCATTGACTCTGTCTTTGGATGTCTTTGATATTAAATGCATTTTTTAAAGACAGCATCTAAAGAGACATTGTCTTTTAATATGGTTAGTCACTCTGGCACTTAATTGATTAGTGGAAGTCATTTGCATTTAAGGTTATTAGTAATCAGGCTTTCCCCATAATTTTTGATTAGCCGAACTGATCAGTGTTTTTCTTCATCCCCTTTGTTAGTATCAGGGGCTGCTGGGTTTCTGTCTTGGCTCTTCTATGTTCATCTCATCCTCTCATGAGATGAATTCTCTCCTGTCTTCTTGTGAAACAAGCTAATCCAGTGTGTTCTTCCACAGAATTCCTATGCATGATTTTCAGGCTTCAGGTTAAAACTCCATTCGCAGTGCTTTGGGAATCAGCCTATCCCATCAGAGCATCCAACAGAACCTCAGAGGAAATTTCAATCAAGCCGCTAATGTTATGAACACACAGGTTTCAAAGATGGGATACAAATAGAAATAAACACGCGAGGAAGGTATTCAACATCCTTGGCCACCAGGGAAATGAAAATTGTAATTCTACTGGAATTTCATCTCACCCCAGACAAAATGGCTATCACTACTAAGAAGACAAGTTAGCAACAAACCTGGCAATAGTGTGGGGAGACAGGAACTCTGATGCACTGGTAGTCGGTGTGTGAATTAGTCCAGCCAATGCTGAACTCATTATGAAGGTGTGTCAAAAATTTAAGAACAAGCTTCTATTATCACCCAGCTATGCCCCTGTGGGACTCTAAGTCAACATCCTATGTTGGGGCCTAGCCCCACAGGGTCTCTGAGTTTTCTGCCAGCTGATAGCCACAGGTACATCCTTTTTTCTAGTCCTGGCTTACTCCCCCCACATTACCCTGCTGACATCAACATCTAGCACAAGGAATGCACACTCTCTTCCACCTGGGGTTTTTCTACTGTGTTGTAAGATTTTATATAAGACTGTTCCCTCCTACAAGAGAGAGACCTCTTAATACTTGCAAAATAGAGAGACCTCTTAGCACTGACAAAATAAAGACACTTCTTAGTACAAACAGCTGGACATCTAGTCTTTCTTGTCCTGATACCTTGGAGTTGCTTGTGGCGCAGGTGCCGCAATCCTATAGAGGACCATTTGTTATGGAGCAGGACATAAAAGCAGAAGGGAGACTGGGGGAAGGAAGAGGGGAAGTGGGAGGGGAGAAAGCAGGCAAGGGTGAGGGGGAAGATAAAGGGAAATGAGGAAAAGAGGGAAGGAGAGAGAATGGGGTAAGTATGAACTAAATCGATGGTGTACTTGAAAGAAATTATTTCTAAAACCCAACATTAGGCATAATGAATATATATTAATTAAAAATTCTTAAATGTAACGTACATTGCTAAAACACAAATCCAGCAAGGTAAACATTAGAGCTATCATAAAGAACTCTATCCATGAAATGAAATGGCTATTTTATATTATTATTATATTCTAAAAATGTGTTAAAAAGTTTGACTTTCTGATTATTACAGTTTTGCATTTACATCTCCTATTATTTCTTGCTCAAAAATGTTATATGATAGTTACATAATTGCTATAATTACATATAATTTACGTAATTGCTATCTAATAATATATCAATTTAAAATATATTTATTTTTAAGAAACAAACTTTTTAGTAACATCTCTCAGTCTCAAAGGTGTAATATAGGCTAGAAGAAGTTGTTTCCAGAACAGTTTCTACAGTCATTAGAAAGTGTTTACTTTGTAAAGATTTTAAAATTATTTTTTAAAATATTCATGCATATATATACATATATAGATAAAACACATGTTGATCATATCTGCCCCTTATCTCCAACTGCCCACGGATTACCTATCACATCTCTCTTACAACTTCATGTCCTTCTTTTACAATGTTTTAAATGTATTTGTTTCCCACACACTAAGCCCAATTGCTGCTATCCCTGTGTGCGTAGACACATGGTCATACACTGGGACATGGGGAACCTATCAGTGGCCAAAACATAAGTCTTTTTTCCTAGCAACCGTTAACTGCCACAGTTCCTCAGCTATGGACAAGACCTCAGAAACCCCCCTTCAGTCCACATTAGAATTCATACTGGCCAGGTCTTGCATGGGTCTTTTGAGTTTTGCTCACTGTTGTCATGAATTCATGTGTACCAGAGTCAGGCTATGGCCAAAGGAAAGCATCTCACAGCAGTCTTCTTCATTCTCCAACTCCTAAGATCTTTCAACCCCCCTTCTGTAATGCTTCCTGGAGGAAGGGTTGGTCTAGATGAGCCATGTAGGCTGAGCAATAACAATTATTTGTTTTCAGCACGTTGAACAGGGTGTTTCTATAATTAACCACTGCCTAACGAACCTAGAAATTTCTTTGACCACAGTTAGAATCTGCACAGAACTATGCATACAAAAATTAATATTTCAAGTACAGTTTGACAACATGACTATTTAGAAAAACAACATCAAGAGGTTAAGTCGTATGCAGCACTGGACTCTGGATGCTGTAACCAACCTGCCAGGTAAGGTGTGCCTATTGGTACAATAGTCACAAGACTTCACAGAGATAGCTAACTTATTATAGTTGAGGTGCTCTCCACACAAAAGATTTCATTCCTGGTACAGTAAACATGGTCAAAAACAATAGCTAAGAAACTTGTTTAATTTTTTAAGAAACATTACTTATTCAATTTAGTTTAAATTAAAAACGAAAAGTCATTTTGGAAAAAATGATGTTCTGTTGAAGGAAAGAACTTAGAATGAAGTCAGTTTTTCTAAGCAAACACCCCTCCCTACTCACACACACACACACACACACACACACACACACACACACACACACTCAACTACACCTCCAGCCCTGTAAACAATCTATGAGAGTTTGAAACAACATCTGGGCCATCAATCAACATGAAGGGTGTCCAGAAGCTCTTGGAGGTCACAGAGTAACTCATCTCTGTTTCACTGGATTTCTGTTTCCACAATTGCTGGCTTCTTACAGACCTTCATGCATGAGGAGATGGCCACTGAGTTAATTAAGGACATTTGCTAGACCCTTTGTCTCATTCCCAAATTACTAACGACAAGCTGCTGCTAGTCCAGCTTGGTACCGCTGAGGAGATGGGTAGTGTATTGAGGACCCCTGAGCAGGAACTGTGGCTGTCCCTAGACAGCACAGGTTAGCTGTAGCAAAAATGACTCCCAGTTATGCTATTTCTACTCAAATGGGTCTTCTTTCTGTCCTGTATTACAGAGAAGTCACCATGCTGTGCCTAACACCACAGTTTTCAGGCTCAGCGTTGGATGACTCACTGAGCTCTTTAAGACTCTGTCCCTACTCCCCTGCCATTTTGGCATTTTCAGAGGATTATGGCAATAGTGGGGCTCATTTTGTATTAGGAATCCAAACTTCCTGAAAAATCATAATAACATAAACAAAAAGAGGATTTTATATATAAAATCAATAAATACAATTATTTTGACATCATGGACCATGTGAAAATGTCCTCTGGATGCCTCAGATGCACAGTAGACTGGGCCTTTTGAAGTGCTGACTTCCATTGTTCAGTTTCCTCTCAGTTGTTTTGAGACTAAAATGGATTCTTGTGGAAAAAATACTGGGATTGAACAGGAAGAGCAACTGCTGCATGGGTAATGGGAGAGAGGAGGTCAGAGGGCTGACGTTCCACATCACACTTCAAATTGTATCGGTGCTCTCAGGTCTTACACAATTATGCCAGCGTATGCACAAGGTAGATTTGGAAATTACCATTTCCATATGAATTTTTCAGGATAGGGAAGGTTTGTTGTCTATGATGACAATTCTTGGTCGTCAACTTGGCTAATCTAGAATTAACTAAAACTCAAACAGCTGGGTACACCTGTCAAGAGATTGAATCATCCAAAAATGGAAAGACTCACCCTAAAACTGGATCTTTTGAGGCGGGAAGATTGGTCTTAAATCTGGGCCACACCGACTGCTGGCAGCCTATATAAAGGACATGAAAAATGAAAGCCTTGCTCTCTGCCTGCTTGCCTTCTCTCTCAGTAGCAAGTTTATTCCTTTACTGGTATTAGAGGCTTCTTTGCTTCTTCTTCAGGATTCCAGCATATACTGAAAACCAGCTGAGATATCCAGCCTTGTGATTCAACAACTATTAGACTCATGGACTTTGCCTTGGGAGACAGTGATTGTTGGAACAGTAGGACCTGTAAGGCACTATAGTAAATCACGTGGACACCTAGAATGTGTCCACACAGAGCTCATCTATAGCCACAGCTTCACATGGAATGTCCCTGGAGAGTCTCAGTAGCAGCCTCATGAAATTTGAATGATGCAAAAGACAGTGTGTCACGATGTGGATTCTAAAGCTGGGGATGGATATGATAAATTCTGAGTCCATCTCCTTGTTATTCAAAACTGCAAAGAGTTATGCCTATGCGCTGTCTACTTACACAGATTCCCTCTTTTTTTAATTTCAAGACTCCAAAAACTTGGTTAATATGACAAATGTTTATTATTTCAAAGTTAACATTTCCACGGATTCAGCAAATTTGCATTAGATAATTACAGGAATGTGCTCTTCTTCTAGTTGGTAACTAGCAAGATTATGGTCCCTTCCATTTACCAGAAAACAAAGCAGAAAATGGACATACCCACTTGATTATTTTCCCCCTAGACCTGGCTCTAATAATGAACCACAAATTGTTCTTTTTCTGGGGAGCAGTCACTGGGTTTCCTGGCAACAGTCACTTGGGTTTCCAGGTATTTTCAAGCCTAGGTGGTATAATTCCAACAGGGGAGTCCAATTCAGCCACAAGATGCAGCAAGTGGTGCTCCCAGGAAAGCTCTCTCTCCAACAAGACAAGAATAACCATGTCTTAGCCTAGGATTTACTCATCTGCATGGCTGAAAGCAGGCACGTTGTTTCAATTTCATGGCAATTTCCAAAAGCAAAGGAGAAAATGTGTTGCCAAGGAGACTTACGGTGTTGTAGAGAGGAAAGGGGGAGCAAAGATATATGTGCCTGTTCATCTTCTCTACTACATGCCCCTCCAGCCCCACATACCCACCCACCCCACAGTCACCCAGACACATACACAAACACACACACACCCAAATACCCACCTCACACACACACCCATACATCTACATACACCTACACACCTACACACCTACAATTCCTGCCCCTCCACACTCACATACCACACACCTACAGTTACTGCCCCTACACATATACACACATACACATTGCACACACACACAGACACAGACACAGACACACACATACACACACACATGAGAGAGAGAGAGAGAGAGAGAGAGAGAGAGAGAGAGAGAGAGAGAGAAATTCACAGAATCTTCCCAGAAACCAAGATAGCATGAAGACATTGCTCAGATATCCATGGATAACTGACATGTGCTTTAGATAATTTATTTGATGGTAACAAAAATCTATCAGGATGAGCAAAGAGCTGTTACAGTTTCCATATACAAGTGGAAGATAACTTCCTTAATGCCATGGGAAATGGCAAGGAATGTGGAAGAGGCCTGTTGGTTTTCACCAGAGATAGTTTTGAGTGTCTAGAGCAGCACACTTCAGCACCATTCTGTCCTAGAAGACCATGGTGGTCCTCCATCGCCATCAGACTAATTGCTTGTAAAAGCAGTTTAAATGCTGCTTCATTAATTCATTTTGTGTCATCTCCATTATTTGAAAATCTCAAGTTCCTAGGAACACTGAAACATACTAGCAACATCACATCACATAGCAAAGGAGAAGAATTTTACTAACAATTCAACTAAAATGTGTGATGATGACCAGGTAGAGTTTGCCCAAAGTGGCCCAAAGCATCAAATTCATAGGCAAATCTGAGAGCACAATATAGAAGTAAAACCAACGACACAGATAAATTTCTTGTCTCCAGTTGCAGATCAATGACAAAGGCCCAAGTGACAGGTTAGACATAGATGAGAATGAGGAAAATAGCACATAAAGCCAGCTAAAACTGTACAGCATAAAGACCGAGCTATTAGACAAGTCACATAAGGCAAGAGTAGTACTCATAGTCACTCAAGAGCAAAGTAAAAATGTCTTTAAAGTTGAGTCAAACACAAATTACTCCTATTTTTGTCTTCTCAAATTCTCTCTTGCTCTGTGAAAGGTCTCTCTGGACATTATTCATTTGGGTTCTAATGAGTCAAGACTCATCAATCCTAAAGTCACTTAAAAATCTATTATGATGATGATTCCATGCAAGTCTTTCGAGAAAATGGCATGTTTGGCTGAGTCATCTTCACAACACTCAATGGTTATCTCAGAAACAGCATTGTGAGCCCTGATCCCAATAATTCAGTTAGGGTGTTGACAGCAAGTTTAGATCCATTCAGGGTTCTCTCTAACTGCATGCTGCTAGAGTTTACATTGCCCGGTTAAGTAAATTTTCAATAGAAAACTTATATTCTTAAAAAAATAAGTCACTGTCCACATCTAAACTTAATTGGACCACATCATGCTCTAGTCTCTCAGCCACTAAGTTTATCCTGCTCACAGGAATTTGTGCTGCTAAAAGAGCACATGTATATGATGGATACCCATGCCCTTCACACCAGACTCCCCTGAGAGGATCTTTAAACACTAGTTTTGTTACTCTAGATAAATACCTCAAAGACACTAGACTGAACCTTCAAGGACCATTTTCTATCTATTTTAAACTTGGCAATGTTTTTAAAAAGAAAATAAACCTATAGCTTGAAAAAGGTAATTATCTAAAAAAAAACAAGAATGAACCATTTAGTGAGTGCATAAATGAAAATATATGTGGAGTGGCTGATATTTTTACCTTAAAGTTATTCAAGGTGTTAGAATGGTGTTTGAAATATATGAAACCTTCATGATGAATCTCTCCTGTTGCAGGGATTGAAGTCACTATGGGTGTGCTTTAACTGGAGAAGTGGAAAAATCTGACAAGACTGAGGTCCCTCACTTAGTGACACCCCCAAAATACCCATACAGATGGAGGGTAGATAAATAGGAAGATGTGTACATCCAATCTTCAAATTACAATGCAATGCTGAAAGTTCTACAAAACTCTGATTATGGTTTGACGGATCAGTGCTTCAATTGATTCACTCATAACCAGTGTACCAGCACTGACAAAGCCAACTATTCTTTTACACGTGTGACTTTCATCACTGAGTTTCAAAGGGCTTTATAAGCTTGTTCTTTTTCAAACTTTTACTTGACAAATGATGACTGTCATTATTCAAAGGATTTAATGGGATTCTTTGACTATGATTAATAAGAATGTAGCACATGCAAGTTACTTTTGCATTTACTTAATTTTGAGACACAGAGAGAGGCTCGTGTAACTGAGGTTGTCCTTGGACTCACTATGTAGATGAGGCCAGCTCCGAACTCTAGGCTACTGCATGGGGGAGGACAGTGTTTAAGTCTTTTATTCTATGGTGTCACTACATTTTTATTCTTTCAGGTTATTTTCAGCTTTGTGTTTTATGCTGAATATTTTTTGCCTAAAATACTCTAAATTTTCATTTACTACCTTGGCCAAATAGCATCCTTTCTCACTTAAGTAGACTTAGCTTTTTCAGTTCTTAGTATATGAGCATCAAGTAGGCGTTACCAAATTCTCTTTTGTCTAGATGTAGCTACATTGACTTAGACCATCCAGAATAGTTGACTGCATCATAACATTGATACTTTTTGTCACTGAAGAACAAGCTTTCCCTTAAGCCTGAGATTTTTTTCATGTATCTTTTACAAAAAGCAATGCTTTCTTACATAATACATTTATCATTTTCACTTATTGGTCTTTTGGTTAAAATCAATCGCAGTATCTGCCATTAATTTTTAATAAGTATTTACTATGTTCTAGACACAGAAGATACTAATACAAGAAAGACAAGTAAATGGCCTAATTTTTCAGAGTTTGCAAAGCAGTGCAAGTGGTGATAAGCCCTACAATGGATGCTTAGAAGGACCAGCATGCCAGTTATCGGGGGGGGGGCCTTAGCGTCTTCCTCTTGCTGTGATACAACATGCTAACCAAAACAACTAAAGAGAGATAGGCGTTACTTAGCTCATAGTTTCAGGTTGCAGTCCATCATGGCAGGAAAGTCACAAAGAGAAGCAGAGAACAATGCTTTTATTTATGCTAACGTTTGACTTGCCTGCCTCAGTTTATGCAGTCCTGGATCCCCTGGCCATGGAATGGTCTCACCAACAATGATAAGCTTTTCCAGTTAATTGAAACAAACTCTCACAGATATTCCTAGAGACTGGCTTTGACCTAGACTCCCCTCACAGGTTTGCCAATGGGGCATCACAGAAAGCCTGGGCCGTTGAGTAGTACAGTGAGGGAGAAGCTGAGGAGGAATGTTTAGCCAGAGACATGAAATCCTGGGATAAGTTAATCATATCACCACCAAAACTGCTCTGAAATATCTGCCCTAGGATCGTCCCACATGTGACTTTTCACAAATGAGGCTGAAGACAAGGCAAAATATTAATATCATGTCAAAACATCTTTATGTGATAGATGAGCATGTAAAGGATTGTGAGATCTGTGTTTGGCAAAAGATCCCTTAAGCTTAAAATAATTACATATAAATTTGTCTAAGTCAAACTTAGTTTAACATGCTATATTTCAGTTTAGCCAATTTTGTATTTAATTAGGTAATTAACATGTCTGACCATTTTGCAACACTTTTACAGATTGCTGATTACAGCTGACAAATGAGCATTGTACTATGAATATGTAACTTCTTGCTTTTAAGTGGGAACTACACATTTTTATAAAATAATTTATAGTGGCAAAGCTATTTAAATCATTTTTCTCTTGTAGTTCATCACTGTGTTTTGACACTCTGTGCTCACAGTGTTTTCTTTAACACTCACCTCATTTACAGCTCACAGCTGTAGCACAGATCAGTTCTTAGATTTCAGGTGATTACCTATGAGGGGATGGATATTTCTGCCCTGCACAGTTCCTATTCAAAGCGGATCATAAACGAAAAAGTAACAGGTAATAACAACACTCATATTCTTCTGATCAGAACTTTTCATTCCTATGTCCATTTAGAGAATTATCATTTTATATATATATATATATTAATATTAATAATATATAATAAAGTTATGTTACACTTGTATCAAGAATTGATTGATAAAATATATCAAAATAATAGTAATCTTGAGAAGCTTATTGAGTAAGAAGAAATAGGAGGCACACATTCAACACAAAAGACATATGTTCTCACTGCACAGCTAACATATAAGCTAGTCCAGTCACTCTTCTATGAAGAGCCACCAAAGAACTGTGAGGAGTGAGGATGGGCCAACATTTCTATATAGTCTAAGACAGCTATAAACTTTGTAACATCAGCTGTCTAAATGTAGTAAACAGAGCAATGATGAATATAAAACTCCAGAGATCTTGTAATAAAATGATTTGGCTTTCATACAAAGATATTGATGGGGAGTGTTCTTCTGTGTATATGTTTGTCTTATTGGTTGATAAATAAAGCACCGTTGGCCAATAGGGAAGTAAGATAGGTGGGACTAGGAGAGGTGGAGGATTCTGAGAAACGTAGGTACAAGTCAGTCACCATGTAGGATGCTAGAGGAATAACACGTCCGGACCTTTTCTCCAATAAGAGAAGATCATGTGGAAATACTTAGATTATTAGAAATGGGTTGATAATTTAGACAGAGATAGCCAATAAGAAGCCATAGCCAGTGGCCAACAGTTTCATAATTGATATAGCATCTGTGTGATGATTTGGGCCTGACGTGGCAGAGAGGCCCAGCCAGGTCAGAAAACTTGCATTACAGGGTATATTTTCCACCATAGTAGAGGCTGGCAACTCTAAGGTCAAGGTTCTAACAAATTCAGAATCTAAAAGGAATGTACTTGCTTTACAGAATCTGTTTCTCATTTGCTTGCTATGTAGCTAGCCAAGGTTAGCCTAGTATTTATGATCCTCTTGCCTCAGCATTCTGAGGTGTGCCCCCATTGTACCCAACTGAGGGCTATCTTATCACTTGGTCACCAACTGCACAATGGGCAATGAGTTCAGGCCTCTTGTACAGAAGACAAAATCACACCCATGATCTCATCACTTACCAACGGCTCTTCTCGCCAATACTTAGACTTAAGCAAAAATTTCAGTGTATGAATTTGGGAGGACATAGATTTTCTTAAGCAGGCAAGGATGCATAATTATCTATATTCTGCCTTCTTTCTAGTATTTCTTATTAACCTCTACATTTTAGCTTAGCAGAAAGATATTTGCTCAGGAAACATGCATTTGATTTTTTGGCAAGAGACCTTGAAGCAGAAGACATAGAGATTTAAAATGAAGGAAGAAGGCTATAAGAAATAGCCAAGAAAATATCAAAAGCTTTAAGAAATCTTACTTTTAAAATCAGTTTACATGCTTGGATCACAAACACAAGCAATTATATGCCTATCTGACCTCGAATAATAAAAAAAAGCTATATTGCCTTAAAAACCAAAGCCTCACTATTCACATCTAGACACTGTTCTTCTGAGTGCTGTCAATCGCAATAAACAATAGAAAACATATTACTCCACATAATTTTTATGTAATAAAGATATTTGTAACACTGTTATCTGAATATAGAAGTAATTTTGTACACTCAAAAACATGCCAATCACTGGTACTTGAATGTGAAATGTCCCACACAGGTTCATGTGTTTGAACATGAGGTCCTCACCCATCTGGCAGCTTCTGTGGGAGGCTTTGTAATCTTTCACTCATGAGGCCTAGCTGGTAAAAGTGGGCTATAGATGAGGTCTTAAGTGATATAGGTCCTGGGGGCCCAAGCTGTTAATACACGGTCATTCAAGCTCCAAACTATAGCACCTTTGAATGAATGTTCTTTTCCTCCCAAGCTCCTGTGTAATGATGGGAGGACTCCATATGTGAGAAGAAACTTGTCTACTCTAGTTTATATGTAGATAAGAGGGGAAAGGAAGAAAACAAGTAAAGAAGGCTACTGGGGAACTGTAGTTGATCACTGACCTTTACTTGCTAAGTCAAATATTTATATATTATAGTCATGCAGACTTCCTCAAAGGAGATGGTAATGTGTCCATCAGAAATATATGGAAAATCTTTAAGGTTAAAGGTAAAAACTAGTCTCTTCTTTGGTCAATTTTCTTCCTAACTAAAATAAAAAGTAAAATTAAATAATGTATGTACCCACAAAACTTGTCTGAGGAAATGTATTTCTATTCTTTTGACCTTGCTTCTGGGTTTTTATTTTAATCTATTTTTAAAATGGCATTATTCTTTCTACTAAGTAGCATTTTATTGAGACACTCTCCTATTTAAAGAGTTACTTTTTTCTTAACCCTGATGACCTGAAATTGTACTATTTGGATGCAGCTTTAAAATGCTCTGCTCAACAGGAAATAGAAAAGCAAAAAAAAAAAAAAATCACCATTAGTCACATATTTGTCCCCATTGTTTTATGTTGATAAGTTTGCTGGTCTTCACACCCAAGTTTGAATACCTTCCCACACATGTTCTTCAAAGACAAAAAGTGGTTATGCATATCAGGAGTTCATATCGGCAAAGCTGTCTTTGTAATGATGATGGAAAAACGAGGTTTGAAATCTACACTGCCAAGAGAAAGGAAACACATTTCATAACCAGCCTTTGAGGCTGGGAAGAACGCTTAGGAAGTGAAACACGATCGTGCAAGTGTGAGGATTTGCGTTTGAATTCCCAGGACACATGTAAAGCTGGTTCAGAAGAGCAGGTCTAAAATCCCATCGTCATCCCATTGTTCTTATCATGAGATAGGCAGCAAAGACTAGAGAAGCCCCAGAGTCTTGGAGATCAAGCAGCCTTGCCTATGCAGCAATGGACAGCGAAGAGAATGATCCTGTCTTAAACAAGATAGAAGGCAGAAACCAACAACCTCTGGGCTCCACAGGCCGCTGAGCTCGAGCATATTCCTTCCTGGGATATTATATTTACAAACAAAGTACATGCATTTTAATACTTGGTCCCCAGTTGGTGGAACTGTTTGGAAGGATTAAGAGGTATGGCCTTGTTGGAGGAGGTGTGTCACTGGGAGTTGGCTTTGAGATTTCAAAAGCTCATGTCATTCTCAGTCCCCCCCCCTTCCTCCCTCCCTATCTTACCTTTCACTTGTGGATCAGATGTAAGCTCTCAGCTACTGCTGAAGCGCCATGCCTGCCTACTTAATGCCATACTCCGTACCATGATGATCATGGATTCCCCCTCTGAAACTGTAAGGACCCACTAGAAGCTTTCTCTTATAAGCTGCCTCGGTCATGGCGTTTCTTCACAACAACAGAAAAGTAAATATGACAGAAGTCATACAGAGAATGATGAATTTTAAATGTAGGTATTAGCAGCTCCAAATCCACATTTATTACCAATCATTTTACAATAAATACCATTTAAAAATTGATGCAATCATATTTGATATTAATGTAACAATGCAGCTAAACTTTAATACAACACAGAGTAGGAAAACTACTTACATTACAAACACCAAAAGAACCAAACCCAGGATTATAAAGAATTGCCACACATGAATGACCAAACACCATTTTAATGGATGAAGAAAACTTTCATAAAGAAAGAGTTACTCATGGCACAGAGATATGCAATAAAGTACTAATTAGAGATATCATTAGTAAATAAATGCAATTTAACATCATAATTTATCTAGACATAAAAGCTTATCTATTTAGTTACTGGCTAGAAACTGGAAGCTTTGTACAGGATGGTAGGATTACTGTCAATGTACTCTCCTTATAAAAATGCATTTATATTCACTAAGCTAAGCACATATATTTTCTGCACCCAGCATCTCTATTCCTAATTATATATGCAACAAAGTGACCTACATATATGTGCTAAAAGGTATGTAAAAATCATTCATAGTAATGCTATTTATGACACCCAAATATTAGAAAGGCTTAAGTTAAATTAGGCTTACAGCTTCCATTATGCTGTAAGTCCATAGAAAGCAGTAACTTAGTATGCCAGCAAACTATAACCCAACCGAAGAGAATGTCTCTGTAAATCATAACTGTGCCTCAGTCACACCAACCAACCTGCAGCTGGTTACAGGCTTCCATGACTTGGTATCTTCATAAAAGCATATGTGCTTCTTCACGCATGGCCACATCAAGGAAACATTGATATATCTGATCCACGTCTCTCTTTGCCTATATGTCAACTCCTCCTTCCGCCTATAAATGCTGCGTGTCCTGTTATTGGGGTCTCTGATACTCTCTTGCTGAAGGCAGCCTCTGATTCATGAATCACTCTTTGCTAAGATAAAGTCTGCTGAATTTAATTTGCCTAACACTTTTTTGTAAACACAACCCAACAGTCTAGTAAAGTAGAATATATTCAAGATGGTGGGGAGGTGGCCCGCCAACGACTGTGTGTGATAGCATACTTAATCACATACAATGACTCACAGGTTAGACGGAAAAGATCACATACTGTCCAATTCCATTTCTATCAAATTCAAGGAAGGACTAAATTAACCTCAACCTTTAAGGTGAGAATACAGAGTGCTTTCTGAAGGGAGGAACATTTATTAGAAGAAAGAACAGAAGAGGCTTGTACACATTTGAGTATCACTTCTGATACATATGTGCATATGTGCACGCATGTGGGAGGCTTTAAATAAGATAAGCTGTAGGATGGGATGCGGAAAGTTGATAATCATGGAAATTACATAAAAATACAGTCAAAACCTGTAATAAATAGTAGAATCTTATGAAGCCCTTACTAATTCCTAAACTATAAAATAGGCCTCTAGTGAAAGACTTTCAGAAGTAAGACCCCTTTGGCTCAGCCTCTAATTTCAGGTGGCAGAGCTAACAGGAATGTTTTCTGAGTACAGGCAGACAGGCTCTCAGCTAATGTGTAGATTAGACAACAGAATATAAGCATCTGCTGGGAAGGACTGTGGCCCCTGCCCTGCATGTTTTCCAAGACTTGTTGAATGAGCACGAGTTCACCAGCTACAAGCACAGGCCTCAGTAACATGGCTAGGTCGAGCTCACAAACAGGAGAGCTCTGTAGGTAGTGCTCCAGGTACACACAGACCTTATCCCACAGTATTCTCTGTTCCTGCTGTTAACTGTTGAGAGCAACCAATGAAGCTTTGTGTTGTTTTTAGAAAATTAAACAGTTGTATCATTAAGTCACATTTGTGCCCGAAGCCCTTCTTGGAGAGGTTTCCTCAGTCCCTCAGAATCTTTTCACAGAAGCATTTTCTCTCTTTTCTTTCTGTGCTCTACTTTTCTACAATAAAGTTAGTGAAGGTTATGAATGTCTAACCCGGTAATGGCCACAGGTGCCATGTGGGTACTGAGTTAAGAAAATTCTTTTATTGAATCCAGTTTATCAAGTACCAATGCATATCCACTGTATATTAAATAGACAGAACTTCTCTATATTAAGGTTTTGCCATGGGGATTCCATTAACTTGGCTATAGTAAGGGTTTTGCCCTGGAGATTTCATCAATTTGTCTATGTTATTATTCAACTGTTCCCTGGGAGGCTGAATTTCCTTCATCGAAATAGTTCTACCTGTTTCCAATTTCAATTATTTAAAGTTTCAGGTCCACCAAAGCCATTTCAAAGGTGGCAGTCAAAAGAGAAGGGAAATTAAACCTCAAAACTTTTGTTTCAGAATTTGTGTCTCTCCAAAGACTATAAAATGTTGGGATGCCCTATTTTATTGATCACTTTCTTGCCCTCTTGATGTGATGGATAAGAGTGTCAAGGTTTGTTTGTTTGTTTTTTTCTCAATTATTCAGCACCTCATCCTGGTAAAGCCCTCACGATTGGTTGGAGAGATGGCTCAATGGGTAAATCAATCAATGCATGCCTAAGTGTGAGGACTGGAGTTGGCACAAAACTAGGTGCTGTAGCAACATCAGGAGTTCCAGTTGCTCCTAAGAGATGGCTCAGAGCAGCTAGCCTGGCATACTAGCTTCCATCTGCCACGTGACCCAGTAATAAACACGGTGGAAAGAGATGACTGACACAGGAGGTTGTCCTCTGATCATACACTCCTGCAAGGATATATATATATGGAGAGAGAGAGAGAGAGAGAGAGAGAGAGAGAAACACATGTGCACATGAGCACACACACAAATAAACAACAACAACAAAAATTTGCTCTTCTGTAAGCTAGCAAGTTACACAGACACAATTCATGAGCAGTTTGGAACCAGAGAGAAGACAGCTTTCTGGATCAGAGACACAGGACTCAAAGCTCCTCCATCACAAAGCAAGCAGCCTGAGCTCTGCTGGACTTTCTTTTCCTCTCATTCCAGCTCCCACAGGGGTAACAGGAATAGGTCAATATCCACACCTACAGAGTGCTCCCTGTGAATGGGAACAGACTCTTTGATAATGGCTGGTGTGTGTGTGTGTGTGTGTGTGTGTGTGTGTGTGTGTGTGTTTGATGAACTTTTGCTCTAGAGGAAAAGACTGGGTAGTAAGCAAGCCTGTACTTTGCTTTGAAGAAAGATAATACATTTTTAGGGGATGCTCTACAAACATTAAGAGGTATTCTAAGCAGGAAGGACATTATGGCCTCTTCATGAGATACAACCCACGGAGACCCAAGAAAGCAGTCTCCCAACATTGCAAAGAGTATTTAGAGGAAGAAAACCATGCAGCTGACCTAGGTCTAAAGTCCCTCAAATTCTCTAAATAATAGTAATAAGCAGAAAGTGAAAAAATGTTTTTGGGTGGAGTGATTACTTTGTGTTTGACAGCTCTTTGTTTTTAAGAGATGAGTCCATGAATGTGGTGTAGAGAGAGCTCAGGTGCGCAGTTGAACTCCCTCTGGGGTGAAGGTAATTGTGACAAGCTTCACTTTATTCCTTCCAATTCTCAGTGTCTTTCCCCTCAACCTTCCGCTAGACTGGATGATGAGACCAAAGATTTCCTGAGGCTAAGAGGGTTTGCTCAAGGGCCGAGGGTAGATACTGAGTATCTGTGAGGTCTCTACAGTCATCAGCAATAATCCCCCGAGGTCTCCTAGGTTCAGCAGAGGGAGAGTCTTCTGACATGCCTTTCAAAAATTCTGTAAAGATCACGTATCATAAAAACAGGCCTTGTAATGATGCTTTTGTGATATAATCTCTTCAACCACCAGTTTCCTGAGTGTGAAAACATATTCAGGCTTACTGATCCTTCAACATTTAAAGGACATGAATAACAACACCGGAGAACTAAATGGGACAGGCGTGAAATCTTCATGTTTCAAGGTCTCTATCTGGCCTTAGATGCTGAGGGCCATAACGCTGCCCTTGAGCTATCCGGGAACTGAGCTTGGATGGAACACACTCCAGGGACACCAGACTTTGCATCTCAGACATTTTTTTCCTCCGTGCAATGTTCCTTCTTTCTCCTCCTTGGGTCTGCATGCCTGAGCTTGCTTCAGCGAGCAGGACCCAGCATCTGATGTCAGTGCCTGCAGAAGCTCGCCCTGCTGCTCCAGGGCCCAGCTGTATTCTTTTCACTCTCTTCCCAGCTTCTCCACACGCCTCTGGAACCAACCCTTCTTTCTGAATTTCATCAACAGTGGCCCAGATTAAGTCATTGATGTGAATCTTCTTTTTAATTATGTTACTCACAGAACATTAAGCTCTTTTCAGAGTGCCACAGCTCGTCCTTTTAAAAACCGGTGATAGCCGGGGTTATGTGAAAAACTATGAATGCTTGATGTGCTTCCTTATTCTCACTGCCAAGAGCCTGGGCTGCAAGTTGCCTGTTAAAAGGCCTCCCGAATAAGGAAGATAGTTTCCCTCTTGGCTTTCCTTCCTTTTCTCCATCTACAGAAAGTGTATTTATTTCACTCACATCTCCGTGGATGTGAATACGAGAGGGAAGGCACAATCAAAAGAAGGAGAGAAGGGGGGAGACAAGGGGCAGGTAAGAGGAGTTGGTAGGGAAAAAATGAAGGAGAAGGGAGGCAGAGAGGAAGGTACCACCCCAGGCCTGGGGAAATCCCATTTTAATGTGGTCCAGTAAGGTGTGAGACACTGCTACTCTGAGTTTTACAAAGGATTTTTACTTTATTCTAAAGAAACTGCAATTAGATCCTGGAGTTTCCAACTCCTAAGATATTTACCTAAGAAAGGAATAGTCATATGAGAGAGAACACATTTATTAGGAATTGGGCAAGCATTTCATATGGCCAAGTTGGAGGAATATGAGCCTCTCATTGACCCCAACATTCCTCTAAAAGCAAATAAGGATGCTGATTGAGCTGACCCAATCCATGAAAGAAAGAAAAAAAACAAGAAACAAAGGAACAAGAACCTTCTCAGTTGCTTCATCACTTACCCTGGGGAGACAGGAGTAGAAGAGAGAGCCATAAGCAAATTCCAGTTATTGGTCCTCCACAGACCTTCCCATCTCAGCAAAGGAAAGGACACCCAATATGATCTACACATCAGGCTCTCTCAGGGTAACAAATGATTACCCCACCAATTGGGCAGGACCTAGAAAAGAGATGGTTGGAAAACAAAGAAATACTTTCTTCCCTGCAGGGGTGATCAGTGACACAGAGGCTTCAAGTCTGGTTTCAGGAGATTCAGGCTTGCTTCCTCCCTTTGGTGAGATGACCCTGAGAGGAAGTCACACAGTGAAGTGCCCTCATCAGGGACAAATGGAAGAATGTAACTGGACTAGAACAATCACAGATTTCATGAGTTGAGCAAACGGTGAAGGATCAACTTCAATGATTCATAATTGTACTTTAAAATTGCATTAGCCTGTTGACTAATTGATTCAGCAGAAAATATATAATTTGATTTTAAAAACACTCTTGGAAGAACAAATTATTCCAGAAATCTCAGTCTATAGGCTGGAATTTCCACTCTGCCAGCTAAACAGATAGTTCCACAGAGTTAAGCAAGTGCATTCTTATAGCTAAGTGGGAAAAGCCCACGTTCTAAGCTCCCAGATCAGCACTTTTTCCTTACGCATCATGGCCTCTGAACGCAGGAATTAGAAGCATACATGTGTTTCAATGTTCACAACACTCGCATTAAGGCCTGCTGCAAACAGCATCTGGCTTGTCCCGAAGGAAAAAAATTAATGAGCAACTGTCTACAATTATGACCTTTAGTTTATGAGTTTGTCACTGCATTTCAAAACAACTCTCCTTCAAGATGATGCTAACAGCCTTTTCCTACTGCCATTTCCAAACAAGGCCACCCAAAGGAAACAGAGGTTAACCAAGCACATTCCAGTGTGAAGAAAACTAGAGATACTGCAGCCATTGAGCACACTTTGCTGTGATCACTGAATCCCAGCCTGACTGTGCAGAAGACACCTACTGGCTTTGTAAGGGCACATTCAGAGAGTCTTCAAAAACCCCAACCAGAAATGTTGGATCATCAAAATCACCTTGTTCCTCCTCTGTCTGTTCGAGAGACATGAAGGATGGACCTCACCTGCCTGCAAATCAGCATCCCAGTAGGAAGAGACCTGAGCGAAAGGGTGAGGTTATCAGGGCCTGTTCCCCAGGCAACATCAACAGTCCAGCCCAGGCTGCTGAGAGATATACCCAGCCACCAGCTCTTCTTCTTCCATATTTTTTCACAAAACCATCATTTTTAGATAGAATATATACTTTTTAAATATCTATTTTAAATGGGGTTTGATTACTCATCATTCATTCATCAACAGGACAGATTAGAGACTACAACTGTCAACTGTACAGGAAATCTCTCATCTCCAAGGATGGGTCCAAGAGCTTCCAGAAGCCACAGACCATAAAAGCCAGAACATCTGCTGTGGTCTCCATGAATAACAGTTCAGAAAACTTTTTGACACATTCTCTCTGAGTTTGAATCTATGGAGAAAGCTTAGGAGATATTATTTTTCTCTGGATAGATGAAGAAATTGCACCTTCAGAATTCAAGGGGTCTTAGCCTCTCTATCAATATGTATCAAGGCCAGAATTGAGATTCTATATGGTCAAGTCCAATTCTCACACTTGTCTCCCCTGCCACATTACATTACCCAGCTCCCCTGAAATAACACATAGCCTGCCTTGCCTCTAGAAGGCAGTTAAAGCAATAGACCACCTGTGCTGCTGCCTCACTGTGCCCAGGCAGCGATCCTAAAACAACCACCGAGTAGGATAGCAGTGAGTCAAGATGGCTGCCCTGTAGAACCTGAATCATGGCACTGCAGTGAATTAATGATGTGATGGGAAGTGATACTCTGAGCTCCTTTTCTCTTTCCAAGTATTGAAACAACTGCATCAATTCCATGAACGTTGGTAAGGATCAAACAAGTCAGCTCAAAAACAGAAGAACATCTCCTGTTACATGATAAATGTTTCATAGACATTAGGAATCAAAACTTCCCATGATCCTCCCTTGAGTAGCAGTTAGAACCAAGTTCAGTTTAAGAAAAGTGAACAAGGAACCGAGGAGGTAGGTCAGACAGTAATGTACTTTGCTATATAAGCATAGATATCTGAGGTTTTGCTCTTGTCTTTTAATCTTATTTGCATCCTCAGCATCCACAGATATCTGAAATTCTGAGGAGACAAGAATAGGAGGATCCCAGGGAACCTGTTGGTAGCCAGCTATTACAATTTGAGTGAGAAATGGCCCCCATGGAATTATGTGTTTGATCAGTTGGTCCCCAGTTTGAGGTGCTGTTTGGAAAGGTTATGGAGATTTTTGAAAATGGAGCCTAGTGGAAGGAAGTGCTTTCCTGGAAGCAGGCTTTAGTGGTTTATAGCTAGGCCCTGTTTCCTCTGATTCCTTTATGAAATTTGGCCATTCTCTTTCTGACTGCCAGAAGAGTCTCACACTCCTGATTTCTTGCTTTCTTCACCATGGTCTGTATCCAATTTGGAATCTCTCTTCACCTAATGTTTCACTTCAGGTGTCTGCATCTGCTCCCATTAGCAGCCAGAGGAAGCCTCTCTGATGATGATTGGGTTAGGCACCAGTCTATGAGTACAGCAGAATAGCATTAGCAATCATTTTATTGATATTTTTCCCCTATCCTAAGTCTCCAGGTTATCTGGTCATCCAGGCAGTCTTCAGCATGGGGTCCCTCTTGTGTCACAGCATGGACCTCAAACTAGATCAGCCATTGGCTGGCCACTCCCACAAGTTCCTTGCCTTTATTGTCCCAGCAGATCCTGCAAGCAGTACAGATTATAAGCCATGAGTTTTACGGCTAGGTTTGTGTTCTAGTCCCACCGCTGGTAGCCTTGCCTGCTTATAGAAGATGGCAGGTTCAGGCTCTGAATCCTGCATTACTAGGAGTGCTCACTAGGGTCATCCTTTTAAAATCCTCAAATTTTCTACAGCACTAGGTTTCCATGTTGTCTCCCAAATGCCCCCAATTACAGTCGTCTCTCCCCATATTCTCTCTCTCCACCCCCTGCTCTATTACCTGATCCCTCCTGATCCCATTCCAACCTGCCCCTTGCCTTCCCCCCCCAAATAAAACTATATTTCTCCTTCCCAGGGAGATCCATGCTTCTCCCTAGAGTCCTCCTTGTTACTTAGCCTCTCTGGGTCTGTGCATTGTAGCGTGTTATCATTTACTTAACAGTTAATATCCACTTACGAGTGAGTACATACTATGTTTGTCTTTCTGGGTCTGGATTACTACACTCAACTCCATTTGCCTGCAAATTTTATGGTATCATTTTTTAACAGCTGAGTAATACTTCATTGTATAGATGTATCACATTTTCTTCATCCATTCTTATGTTGAGTGACATTTAATTTGTTTCGAGTTTCTGCCTATTATGAATAAAGCTGCTACGCATATAAATGATCAAGTGTCTTTGTGGTAGGATGGCACACCCTTTGGGTGTATTCCCAAGAGTGATATAGATGGGTTTTGAGGTAGATTGAATCCCAGTTTTTGGAGGAACTGTGTATTGATTTCCATAGTTTCTGTCCATGTTTGCACTCCCACCAGCAGTTGAGGGGTGTTTTCCTTGCTCCACATCCTCTCCACTATGAGTTGTTACGTATGTTATTGATCTTAGTCCTTTTTACAAGTATGAGATGGAATCTCAAAATATTTTTGATTTTCATTTACCTGATAGCTAAGGATGTTGAACATTTCTTTAAGTTGTTTTCAACCATTTGTGCTTTCTCTATTGAGAAATTTCCATTTAGAATATGTATCCCATTTTTAAATTGGATTATTTGGATTGTTGATGTCTAGTTTCTTGAGTTCTTTATGTATTGTAGATATAGCTCTTTATTGGATACAGAGTTGGTGAAAATCTTTTCCCATTCTGTAGGCTGCATTTTTATCCTACTGACAGTGTCCTTTGCCTTAGAAGATTTTCTGTTTCATGAGGTCTCATTTATTAATTGTTGATCTTAGTGCCTGCTCAGTGCTCTGTTCAGGAAGTTGTTTCCTGTGCCAATGTGTTCAAGGCCATTTCCCTCTTTCTTTTCTATCAGATTCAGTGTATCTGGTTTTATTCTGAGGTCTTTGATCCACTTGAACTTGAATTTTGTGAAGAGTGATAGATAAGGATCTATTTGCATTCTTTTCCACCCAGACATCCAAATTAGACCAGCACCATTTGTTGAAGATGCTTTCTTTTTTCCATTTTGTATTTCTGGCTTCTTTATCAAAAATCATGTCTTCATAGGTGTATGGATTTATGTCTGGGTCTTCAATTTTATCCCATTGATCAATCAGTATTGACCATCATGAGTCAACTACCCCGTGGTGACTTAACATAAAAACATAACTTATCTAATTCATAACCTTCTAACTTTTGTCTCTATAGTTCATGGTCATCTCATAATGCACATTACATTCAGTCCTTCTTGAAAATTCCTCCTTCAACAATTCCAACACTGTTCAAATGTTGGAAATACTCCATGATTTCTTCTGTGACCTATCACTTACTCAAGAGTATGTTAATGTTAATTTCATGTGCTTAGAAGTTTTTCAAATTTCTTTTTCTTAGTAGATCTAAGTTTTTATACTGTATTTACAGAGTATATTTTTGATGATATCATTGCCTCAAAGTTTGCAGAGAAAATGAGTCTGATTTTCCTTGGAATACAATCTGGGTAAATGGTAAAGTTAAAGAAACAAAATGTGTTGGCAATTTTGACAAAGGCCAGTAAATATGATGAGTTTACTCCTTAAAAAGGTGTAGGAGCACATGAAGTCAGGCATGTCAGTGCACACCTGTCATCTCAGCGTTTGGGAAGTGAAGTAAAATCAGGAGTTGGAGTATATTCAAAGCTATACTGTGAGTTCAAGGCTAGCCTTAACTATATCAGATGAAAGAGAAAAAGAGAGAAGAAAAAAATGAAAGGGCTTATGAGCCTTCATTTTTGCAAACCATTGTCTGAGTAATAAACACAGAGGTTGAAATATAAATGCTGTGTTTTTATCAAAATTAAAAGATTTTTATTCATATTTTGTGCTCAAATGGTGGAGTGTCTTCTTATACTACATGTTCTTGATGTCTTCTTAAAACATTTTAACAAAAATTCCTAATATTCCCTGTAATCTACTTTAAAAACATATTTCCCACAGGCATTTTCTGCTTTGAATAATTGTGACTTAGTCACATCCTGACTCCTCTGAAGTCAGTCATATGAATTCATCTTTATATAATTCTTTTCCTGAATCCAAACTATTTTTAAAGGTAAGATTATTCAGTCAATAAACTGTGTTTTCTTGTCGAACCTCCAAGCAACTCCAAGTTATCAGGGAAAGAAAGGCCAGACGTCCATTTGTTTGTACTAAGAAAATACATGTGCTGCCTTTATTGCCAGGAGAGTGTGTGTGTGTGTGTGTGTCTTCATTGCAAGTGCTAAGAGGTCTCTCTCTTGTAGGAGGGAGGAGCTGTGTTTACAGGTTTACAGCATAGTGGAAAAACCCCAGGTAGAAGAGATCATTGTTTTCCTCCTGCTGAATGTTGATGTCAGAGGGTCAAGGCCAGGGCAGTAAGCCAGGACTAGAAAACAGAAAGCACTTGGACTGGAAAACAAGTTGCCCTTGTAGGCTGACCAGCAACTCACAGAGACCCCATGGGGCTGGGGCCCAACATCTCCCCCCTTCTTTATATATAAATTAGCACCTATCTCAGGTGACTAGGATGTTAATGTTAATCTTAGTATACAAAAACAAACATTTATAAACAATATTTGGGAATGTGGGTGTCGTTCTTTCCAAACTACTTCCTGCTGTTAAGGGGCGCTGAAATACCATGGGGATCATGACAAAAAAAAACCCCAGAAACCTGTTGAAGTTCTTGTTTTTGTGGTCTGTAAGGCAGCATCATCTCAGCTGTTTTAGGTGTTGGATCACCTGGGCCACCGCTTCAGGTGGTCTTGCTTCATCAAACCATACTAGTCTGGAAGGAACCCACAGCTTTTTATGTTCTGTGGAAACAAAAGCAGAAATTCTTTTCCCAAGTAACCTGTCCTTATTTTTAAATTTAGAAGTCAAAGCATTTTCGAAACATGCAAGTTGGATTAATTTATCAACATTAATAATCAATTGTCTTTTAGCAGTTTTTGTTTCTTTCTCAGCAATTAAACAATTTAAAGACACCACAACTGTACACAGTATCCAGACTCTCTGTGTATTTTCCATTTTATATACTTTTTTTTTTTTTTTGGTTTTTCGAGGCAGGGTTTCTCTGTGGCTTTGGAGGCTGTCCTGGAACTCACTTGGTAGTCCAGGCTGGTCTCGAACTCACAGAGATCCGCCTGCCTCTGCCTCCCAAGTGCTGGGATTAAAGGCGAGCGCCACCAACGCCCGGCTCCATTTTATATACTTTTATCTTTTCCTTTTCTTTTACTTAATACAAGTACCTCCTTTATTAACTGTTACCAATTTTCAATTCACCCACTTTTAATCCGTCCTCCAACTGAGGGTGATCTCTCAGGTTCCCCTTTCTTTCCTGACCTTGGTGTCAGGGGAAGGCCTGGAGATTTAATCCAATCCACCCTCCAACTGAGGGCCATCTCTCAGGGTCCCCTTACTTTCCTGACCTTTGTCAGGCAAAGGCCTGGAGATTTAATCTGGTACCCCTAGCTTGGTACCCCTTTTTTAACACATCCACATAGCCTTACTGGCCAGCCTTTTAGATCTCTCAGTTCCCCTTTACTTTCCTGACCTCAGTGGATCAGGCGAAAGACTGGAGATTTTTTATTTTATTTCTTATTTTACCCTTTTTTTTTCATTTCTTTTTTTTTTTCTTTTCTTTTCTTTTTTTTTTTTTTTTTTGAGACTGGGTTTCTCTCTATCCTTTTGGAGGCTGTCCTGGAACTTGCTCTATAGACCAGGATGGCCTCATTCCTTCCTATCTCTGCCTCCCGAGTGTTGGGATTAAAGGTGTATGCCACCAACACCCGGCTCTCTGAATATCATAGCAAACATCCTCCCAATCTGGGACATTTAAGCCTTCCCCAGTAATGAACCATGGGCTCCCTCGTTCAATCCATTTTCAAAAGCTTGCCATGGTTGTAGTCCCCTGTTCTTCAAGCAACTTTTTTACATGATACTGTAATTTAAACTTCCAGGGACTATTTCCCATTGTTTCTTTTCCTGTTTTCCTCCATCTGTCCCTGGCTGGCAAAAGGGATGACCCTGTCCACTTACCTTGCTTTCACGATCTTGGTGGAACCTCCAATTGTGGAACCTCCAAGCAACTCCAAGGTATCAGGGAAAGAAAGACCAGACGTCCATTTGTTTGTACTAAGAAAATGCATGTGCTGCCTTTATTGCCAGGAGAGAGAGTGTGTGTGTGTGTCTTCATTGCAAGTGCTAAGAGGTCTCTCTCTTGTAGGAGGGAGGAGCTGTGTTTACAGGTTTACAGCATAGTGGAAAAACCCCAGGTAGAAGAGATCATTGTTTTCCTCCTGCTGAATGTTGATGTCAGAGGGTCAAGGCCAGGGCAGTAAGCCAGGACTAGAAAACAGAAAGCACTTGGACTGGAAAACAAGTTGCCCTTGTAGGCTGACCAGCAACTCACAGAGACCCCATGGGGCTGGGGCCCAACATTTTCTAAAACTTTTATTTTTTCTTGTTGTTTTTAAATAGTCTCATGCAAGCCAGTCTGACTTTAAACTTGCTATGTAGTTGAAGATGCCCGTGAAATGAACTTTTTATTTTCATCTTCCAAACACTGAAATTAAAGAAGGGCCCCCCAGACCCAGCTTTATAAATGACTACTTTCTTTTTTATTCTTTTTAAAGAGTATAGCAAGAATTATTAAGTTTAACCAAGCTTTCTAAATTTTAGCTATTATAACACTACTGAGATCAAATTTAGGACCGAAAATATTCTGAAAATTGAAAGAAAATTTACATTTTTCTAGCATAATTATAAGTAAAATGTGTTAATTAAATGTTTCAACAACTGTGTACTTTTCCAATTTAAAATAAAAGGCATATTTATGTGAAATCTTTGTCTTATGTGAAATTTTAGGTTAAGTACTTTTATTGGTCAAGGACAATCATAATGTGCCAATTATGAAAGAAATAAGGACCTAAGAGATTATTAATTATCTGTGTATTGATCATATCCTCTTAATCCACCAGCAATAATTAATAGAAAATGCAATTTGGGTGCTATAACTCAACAAAGTCTTTCCCTCTCCTGTGTTCCCATAATTATGATTACAGTAATAAATCAGTCAGGCTGTGTAGCCTTGTCAACCACAGGTGCACATTGCCTTCCCAACAACCATGTTATTTGTTTCCACTACAGACCTGGGTGTTATGAAAACATACAAGATGCGTGGGGGGGTGGAGACAGCCTATTTCCCTCTCCCTTCTTGAGAGTCTTAATTCACTTAATTTTTCTTGTATTAAAAACACTTAGGTGAAGGCCACAGCTGAAACCTGCATATTCTGAACAGAAACCCTGGTATGGGTTTACAGAGACGCTCAGTGAATTCCCGATGAGGGAACTGGGTAAACAGAGTCACTTTTCAGAAGTCAGGGGTTGAGTAGTTGGGGGTCTTGGAGACAGCATCAAAGGTGGCTTGACAAAGTTTCCCAGGATGACAGTGCAGTGCCTGGCTGACATGCAGCAGTCATCAATACTAGCCACCGGCAGTAGCTTCTCCGCACAGGATCAGAGAGGATGACAGTGCCTCTGGGGCCAGGGATGAGATGTACTGACCCATAGTCACAGTGGCCTGTCACTTTAAAGAGAACAGTGAGGAGCTTGCCAATTTTGTTCCCATAGTAGCCTCTCCACACAGGGACAATGGAAAGCTTAGCCAAAACGTTGACCCCTCTGATGACAGTGACTACCTCTTGGAGCACTTAACAGCAAGACCAACATGACCATTGTAGTCCCCAATAGTGACAAAAGCCTTGAACATGGTCCCCTGGCAAACTGGAGTCTGCTTCTGCCCTGGCAGGATCTTTAGAACTTCATCCTTTAGGGATTCACCTAGGAAGAAGCCAATAATCTCAGATTCCTTGATGGGCAGGGAGAGCAGTGGATCTCCTTCAGCGATTGGTCTTCAGCCCAAGCTTGGTGACAAGGATCCACTCCTTGTCTTCAACTTTACCTCCAAGAGCCTGCAGCCTAGGCCATAGACACCTACTAACAGGACCATGGCCTCTTTGGAATCCTCAGAAGCCACCATTGCTGCCCACACCAGGATCCCTGGGTCTTTCAGACCCTTGCACTGCTCCAGTGTCTTCTTGGGGGGAAAAAACAAAAACAATAAAAGCAAAGTTGCCCTCTTTGAGACTACTCAGCAAGTCCCTGACTGCTGGATGCACTTGTCCTGGCCAAGCAGTGCTGTCTGTTCTCCAATTCCATGAAGTCCGAGAACTGCACACATAAGAAGTTGAAGAGAAAATTCTGAGAATCTCCAGAAGCTAGATGTTTGCGGGATGAAGGATCAGGCGAAAGGATCCCTGCAGTTTTTCTTTTTCAGAATAAAAGATCTGCCCAAACCACTGAAAAATATACCCTTGCTGTCACTAATAGTTATGCATAACCCCATATTTTAATCTCTTCAATATTTATATCTTCTTTGTTTAACTTTTCATACATAATCTACCCCATTTAATCATCTTGCTGTTAACATCATGCCCCTAAAAAATCATGAACTAAAGAACTAACTCTTCCTAATTGAAAGGATAAATGATCTGTATTGAAACAATATGAACTATCAAAGGAAAATTCAAATAGATGATGTAACATAACAGATACAATTCAGGCTTCAGTGGGAATTTGTGTGTGTGTGCATGTCTATATGTTGAGACTTTTTCTTCTCTGGTGGTCCCCATTTTAATTTGTGTGTGTGTGGAGGGGGGGTGGGTGTATGCATGTATGTGTGCATGTATGTACATGTACATTCTGCATATGAGAGAAAACATGTACTATATGTCTTTACAAAGTTTTATTATCTCATTTAATGTAATGATATTTCCGTATCTGTCAATATTTGCAAATTTCATGATTTTGTTATTTTTATAACTGAATAAAATTTCATTTTGCTTATACATCATATTTTCATTTCCAATTATTTGTTAATGAGCACATGATGTAGTTTTGTTTCCTTGCTCTTTTGACTAGTATGGAAACAAACATGTTTATCTCTGTGATAGAGTTCAAGGAATTTTAGATTTATGCTGGGGATTGGCATGTCTGCATGATTTAATGCTACTTTGGGATTTCCACAGTAGCTGCCCCAATTTACACTCCTGCTGGCAGTGAATGAGGGGGTCTTCTTTTCTACATCCTCACCAACACTTGTAGACCTGTAGTTTGTCTTCTTGATATCCCTTACAACTGGATATGACGATAGTGAGGTGCCATTTCACAGCAGCAGTAATTCGCTTTTGCCTAAGAACCAAAAACCTTGTATACATTTTTTTAAAGAAGATTGGTTTGATTATCTGTGGTCATTTGTGTTCCCATATTAATTTTAGGATTATCGGAACTAAGATGGTGATCACAATGAATCTGTAGGTTACTTTTGACAATATATTTATTTTCATGATATCAGTTCTGCCAATCAAGGAACACGGAATTTCCTTCTATCATCTAGTGCCTTCTCTATTTTTTTCTTTTCATGGTGTTAAATCGCATTGTAGAAGACATTCTCTTTCTTGGCTGCATTTAGTTATATTTATTTTAAGCTGTTGTGAACAGGATACTTTTACTAATCTCATCAAATCTGCTATTGTTATAGATAAAAACTATTGTTTTCTGTTGTTGATTTTTATATCCTACTCTTTTACTGAAAATGCTTAGCAAATCTAAAAAATTTGTGATGGAATATGTGTAGTACTTTAAAATACAGAATCATGTTAAATGTAAATACTGGTAATGACTTCTTCCTCCCATGTTTGTGTCCCCTTTACAGCCTTCTTTTGTGTCATTTTTGTAGCTATGGCTTCAAGAATCATAATGGATAAAAGAGGAAATGAACACCCTTGTCTTATTACAGACCTTTAAAGAAATGCTCTCAGTTTTTCTCCATTTAGCATAATGTTTCCTATGGGCTTATCATCATATGTAGCCTATATCATACTGAGATACATTGTATCTATTCTTAACACTTTAAAGACTTTTATTATGAAGGCATGTTGCCCTTTTCAAATGTCTTTTCTGAATCTAGCACATTGTCTTGTGGTTCTAATAATTATGTCTGTTATTTTGATGCTTAACACGTATTGATTTGCACATGTTGAACCAGTATTGCCACTGTAATTTAAGAAAAGCAGCACTCAAAAGAAATATGCCATGAGACAGGGTTCAAGCAGAGGGGATTTTTATCAGGCAAAGGTATCATTAAAAGAGGGAAGGGGAGGGGGAAACTGGCATCTGGAGACAGGAGCAGTAGGAGAAAGATAGGGAGGAAAGAGAGTGAGAGGGAGGGAGAAAGAGAGAGAGAGGAGAGAGATGGGAGGTGGGCAGGGCCCTTTTAAAAGGGAACATAGTGATTATACACAGGTGGTGCTCTTAGTCACTGCAGCTGAGGGTGTATCCTGTCAGAGAACCCCAAGGACAGGCCAGTATAGATGCCTGAATACTAACAATTGCATCCCAGGCATAAAACCCACTTTGCCATGTGTATGGCCTTCTCAATATCTTCTTGAAATCAATTTGCAAGAGTTTTGTTGAGAGTTTTGCATCTATCTCACCTAAGCAATTTAATCATTTGTGTTGTGTCTTTACCCCACTTTGGAATCAAGACATCCCTGTCGTTGTAGACTCTGTTTGCTAGCGTTCCTCCCTTTTCATATATAAAATAGACTGCAGTGCATTTGTTTTTCTGTTTTGTTTTTTGTTTTTGTTTTCTCTTCGGAAGCCCATCATCCGGCTCCAAAATAAATACTCACCCTCACTCATGGATGCCAGGCCTTAGTTGCCTTGTGTTTATAGCCAACTTTTCTAACTTAAATTAAACAATCTCTTCTATGTTTTGCCTCTGGGCTTTTTACTTTTCTTTATTCTGTATGTTTCCCCCCCCCCTTCTTGTCCCATGACAGTTTGGCTGGCCTCTGGTACCCTCCTCCTTCTATTTTTCTAGGTCCTCCTGCTCTTCTCTCTTCTTCTGAGTCTATATTTCTACCCTTATTTACTCTCTCGGCCTGGCAGCACTTCCCACCCCTCTTTCCTGCCCAGCTACAGGTCATTCAGTAGCTTTAGGCAGACAAAATAACATGGCTTTTTGGAGGTGAAACACGAAATGATTCTTAAGACAAATTATTTGCACAGTCAGATTTCAAAAGTTCAACTTCTTGCCTTCAAGGGAGAGGGCAACAAAACACTATTAGAGGATTTCCATGGTACCTGATAATTCATTTATCATGTGGCACCGCAGATTTGACCTAATCACTGTAGGTTTAAATTTTACGGTGACACAAAAACAGAAAAAAAATATTTCTCTTCTCTTTGCAAAAGCTACCAGCAAACTTTGTCCCAGGTGTTCCACACAATGTCATTTCATCTGAGTATTTTATTACCACATCAAAAATACAGTTAAGGGCTGGTTTTTGTTGTATAAATTAATCTCTAAAACTACATGGAAAGGAGGATCTCTGATAAAAATTGTTTCTTTCATTGCAGGTGATGGCTGTTTGATTTTATGTGACCTTTCTTTACTCAGAAAACTTTTGAAAATAAACAGAATGTTCTTATTTTGTCAGTTCTGCAAAATATTCATGATGAGGTTGGATAGAAGGCAATATGACCTTTCCACATTCGATACAGGTGCTGAATGTGACAGTGATGTGACTTTTATGATCTGTCAATCTCACTCATGGGGTTTCTAATGCCCTATTGTGACACCAGCCTGTCATAGGTGGTAATATCTTCCAAATGTATCTGATCTTCACCTGTAGAAGAAAAATATCCAGAACAAATAAGCTGAAGACAACTCCGCTATGCATTTGCAGAAGACAGACATACAGGACAAAGTTCTTGCCAAGAATTCTCAGGAAAGGAAATAACTGCAGAAACAAATCAAAAGGGATTGTTCTACTATAGGTAAATGCAATCTTAAAACAATAAGATTTAAGAGAAGAGAAAAAATATGAAGAGTAAAATTAAAGAATAAAAAAGCCTATATATAAACATATTTATAACCTACATATATTCACATTTATATCATTTTAATAAATGAGAAGACTCAATATTAAACAATGATGAGTTTTTACCATATCAATTTACAAATACCACTGAGTCATAATTTAAACTCAATGATTTTATAAAACATTATTATAGGACTGGGAAATTCATAAAGCATATTAGCTGACTAAGAATACTCAAGCAGAACTAAGACATATGAACAAAGACAGGCTACTTGCCTTAATAAATAATAACAATTATTTCAAGCGCATAGTAAGTAAAATAACTTACCATTAATACAATGTAGAAATAAGCAAATAGGTCAGTATGATTTTAAGAGGGAAATACTGTATATGAGTTTTTACGTATTAGTGTTAGCAATACAAATCCATGACTTCTGATGGATCTCTTTGAGTCACTGAGATTTATGTTTCATAATAGTATTAGATACTTATGACTCACAACACAACGTAAAACTGAAGCTAAATTAAGAGTTATTAAGATGTGTTATCCAGGCTTCCACTGGTCTACACATGAAGGAACTCCCACACACTATTTTCTCCAGAAGACACAAACACACACTGCCTTGGCTCGCATTTCAATTCTACGCTCCACTCACTCTTATCTTCGCCATCCCTCTACCCCTTGACTTGCTTAGGACTCACCTCCCATCCAGAACTGCTCAGCGTTATCCTTCCTTTCCTATTTTGCTTTCTACATTACAATCTCTATGTCTGATACAGTTAGTGTATGTTGTATTTTCGTGTTAATCAGTTTCGCTCTAATTATTAATACATAGAGAACACGAGTGTGGTCTAATTTTTATTCTTTTGTTTATTGATAGATTTAGCAAATTAAAATTACATGGAATGCTGGTGACACCGAATACAGTGGTTACTTGGTGTTTGGTGAGTTTAGGATAACAAACTATGAGGCTGCACTGGCCCAGTGTGTAAGATGGGGCAGTATTTGTACAAAACCTATACATGCTTCCTGTCTACCGTAAATAACCTCCAATCTGCTTATAATACCAAACATAGTGCAAATGCTTTAGAGATGGTTGTTCTCGTCTATTATTTGTGAAATGTGACTGAGAGAAAAGGTCTGCTCATGCTGAACATTGATGCAACCAACACAGGACTAGCTACATTTTGATCAATGGTTGGCTGGATTTGTGAATGTGGAAAACCTCCTGTACTTGTTTATTGAATGAATTAATAAGATAGAATGTAAAAATCAAGTTGTAAAACAGAATGTAATGTGATACAGCTCATATAATAGTTTAAAAAACATCCAAACAATATTATACCTGAATAGCTAGAACATTTTTCAATGGGCTGGAAAAGATGTACTCTAACTCCTGTCAGTGATTGTCTCCAAAAAGATGATTATAACAGGTTTAGAGGGAAAGAGCACTCCAACTGTATCTCAAACAATTTTCTTCTGTGTAAATACTCAGAAGTAAATATGCAAAAATTAATTGTAAAGTCTATGCAATGCTTCTTGTAGATTCAAATAAAAAGTGAGTGATTCTATTATAAGCTGTCAGCATATGCTCAGGATTGGGCTGATATTTAGCATTTCAGAACGTGAAGATGGTGTGAATAATAATTCAAGGTACTTCCACCAAGGGTAAACTTTCAAGTGCCTTCATTTCAGCTTCATAGCCAGGTTCCCGAAAGTCTGACTTACTCTATTTATTAAATTTTAAATTTCTGACCTTAAATTGGTTCTTTGCAATCAATTTAAATGAAAAGAGAGTGAAATAGCTCCCCACCAGAGATGAACTTAATCAATCCTTTGAATTGGTTTTCCAAAGATAAACTTGGTCCGTTGTGGTTTTTAGTTACAATGTGATGATTAGGAGCTGAGAACACTCAATTATGGGCAAGGATGCTAGAATGATCCCAGGTGAAAGGGGGATGTCAAGCTGAGGCACCATAGGGTAAGAGAAGCAGGTGTTTGGGGGCTACAGGGCTGGGTGTGTGGGTGGTTATATATGTGTCCCTATGAAGAAGGCACTGAATGCAAAGCCTAGTGCCATATGCAATTAGCTCTTAGCAGCAGAGCCCCAACTAAGCCATCTGCTAAGAACTATGCATGTCTCTGGAGCAGTGTGTCACATCCATCATCAAAGCCAATTCTGCAGGTCAAGGACTGAACAATTATTCCCCTACCAAGGACCCTTTAAAACAATGCTCTCCATGTGGGTTTTGCAGTTTTTATTGATCAAAGGATAAAACTGAAATCCGTAAGTAGCATGAAAAGAATCAGCCACACTGAAATGTCACTAATCATACAATTATAACCGATATTGTAGTTTGTTCATCTACCCTAAAAGGAAAAAAAAGTGTGTGGTTCTCATAGGGCTTTTAAAGGACCTGAGTACAGCTTCACAAACCTATGACTAACATCAGGAATACCATGACCTAAAGCTTGCTTGCATGGATTTTCTTTCCATCAAGCCTGAAAGGTCAGAACAAAATGTGTCCTCTTATTACATCTTCCCTGTGTTGGACTTTTAACATTTCTGAACTTACCACAGCTTCATACTGTGAAGCTATACTCATGGGACTTCAGAAAGACTATGCATCATACTTCAAAAGCATTGTGTAAACATGATGGAATTGGGAACATTATGTTAAACTCAATGGACAAGAAACAGAATGGCAAAGGCTAACAGTCTCACTTTTCTTTGAAAGTTAAAATACTGTTTTCTGATTTCAAGTAGAGAGATTGATGATCATTGGAGGCTGTAGCGGGGGAGATACAGAAGGATATTGGACAAGGAGGGTACCAGAATAGGAAATTCTGTGCAGAGATTTCTCAAAAACTAAAACTACATATGACCCAGATATTTCACTCCTGGCCTATGTACAGAATAATTAGGTAAGAGGGATAAATTCTATTATTCCTCAAAACGTATGGTGAATATACTTAATAACAATTTATTATGCATCTCTTTTTAAAAGTAAAAGAGAACAGTTCATGTCTAGCATAAGAAAATGATAAATTTTTAAGGACAAATTATTTAGATTTTGCCCTTATACATTGCATTTCTGTATTAGGCTCTCAGAGGAGTCCCTGGGAATATGTTCAGCTATTGTGTTAATTCAAAAGAAAACTATGAAACATAATTGCATAATTGTACAGAGAGGGCAGGTAAACAAAAGACCACTCCCAAGAATTTTGTAGACTAAGTGCTTTCCATATGGTGTATATCATTAGTCTAAGACACTATATCTGTATTGAGAATTCCTTACACGGAGAGGGACTCCAAGAATAATGAAACCAAGATAACAATGAAAGGTCAAAATTTCAAGCTGCTTTGAACCACATAAAAGCAAATTTAATAAATGCTTCTCAGAAGATGTTTATGAGTAATCATTATGTCTGTGCAAGCTTGCCTCTGTCTATTAGTCAGACCTGACAAGATCCATCAGATATAGATTGTTCTGCTGACCCAAGTATGATTCCTTGACTTGATAATCAACCCATCATTAGCATCAGTGCTATGAATGAGGTCAATAATCCTCTGGAATAGAAGGCCCTTTAACTCCAAGAAAGCAGACAAGCATGTATTTTTGTTCCACAAAAAGCAGTCAGGCAAGCATGAAAACACAAACGTTTTTCTCCCTCCTTACACAGGTAGCTGAAGTGTCACATCCTGAAAATGGCATAACTAGGTAAACGATCCCCAGAAAGATAATTAATCATGAAGAAGCATATAAGAACTGATAGGTTTTATACTGGACCAAAATGCAACAGCATTCTGTAGTCTGAAGGTTCTTTCTTACTTTCTCTTGCTTCTAGCCTTCAGGGGAAGCTAATCATTTCATTCTCTAATTAGATCTTTAATGCTGGAAAATATTGCATTTCACAGATAGGCTGTTGGCTAAAATGCTGACAGTGATGTATATGGTTTGAATAACATTCTGTCATGGCTGTGAAGTTTATGGATCCACAGGCATGTTTACACCCTGCTGCACTCTGAACAGTCTGGTGCTTTCAGCATGGTGAAATGAGACAGAAAATCCAGAATGGAATAGAGGGCTATTTCATTCACCTTGGGATGAGCCATGCACACGTGACTGTATTAAATGAGATCACTGGGAGCATATGAAACTCAATGAACAGATCGCAGGAAATCAGGCCAACAAAGTATTCAAAGACACAGGAACACAGTTTGTGTGAGCATTCTTGACTTTAAAAATTTCAGAGATCCATTTGATTGAACAGCAATTCATTTGACTCAGCTTTATGCATCTTCACATGCATTAATTTTTCCTTATGGGACAACAGAAAGATTCAAACTGAGGTTGAACTAAGGCAGACATTATCATCCCATCAAAGGTCTACTGAGTAAAACACATGTTAATAAAAAGTCACATAATATATAACTAAAATATGTGAATAGAAAATTTTCAAGGAGCATATGAAGGCTCCACTAAAATGGTCTTCATCAGTCATTAAGACAAAGTCCTTAAGTTACAGCAGAGTGAGTTAACTAAGTAAAGAGATGAAATATAGTGTACAAAAGTCCATTAAGAATTGGAAACTTTGGGAGATTTCAAGACCAAAGAATGTTCCCAAGTTCAATCCTGATTATTTGAAATGGCGATGACTCCCAAGGCCAGAGGGCAGCCCCACACTTGGGTAATCATCCTGTAGCCCCATAATAACTCTTTTGGAAAGCTGCACTAGTGGTTCTTTGATGGTTGTAAATCTGCTGAGAGCTGATAAGAAAGATGAAAGGCTTTCATAGAGTTCTATTCCTTCAGTTGCCTTGGAGCACAGAGTGAGTTCCTCTAAGTCTATGATCAAGCAGGTTTCCCACGTCTCTTCCAAGGTTCGCAGCTCCTCTCTGGAGAGATTCACACAAAGCATCACTCTTCACTCCATTTAGGATAAGAGGACAGGACCCTCCTGAGCAAAGCTGGAGCATCCTAGAAGTGAGGCTTTAGAAAGACACTTGGGCACACCTACAGACTGACAAAAGTCCTTAACTTTTTTTTTCTGCACCTGAGGACATATGCCACCAAACGTCTACAAGTGTTTACAGTAAGTGTTCCTCTTCCACACACAGAGGATGTCAGCCGTGTCACCTAACTAAACAAAAGGACTAAAGAAGATGGAGGCGAAACGGAAGCATGAGAGTAACGCTTTCATTCTGTGACAGCTGGTCCTCAGGAGAAGCCTTGAGAAGACAGGTGTGGGTCAAATAACTCTTGCTCTCCACGGCTGTAGCTCCTCAGAAGTGAAGACTGGAAGCTTCTTTGACCTGTGAGATGGGAGGAAAATGGTTCTACGAACAAAGGCTCTGAGAATATTCCATAATCAAAGTTCGGCCATCACCACCAGGAGCAAGAAAAAATGTTAGTTGGGCTTAAATGAAAGGACAGGAAGAACACTCTTGCCAAAGGAAGAGGGATGCTTTCCAGAAAAATTCCAGAAACCCACAAGTATATTTCAAATCTGAAGGCCTCATATCTTCAGCAATAGTTCACAAGTAGCCTGGCCAGCTGCCTCCAAGAAATCAGTGAATATTTCCCCTCTAACCCGGAGAACAGCAATGCACCCTCTCAACTTCCTCTCACTCTCCCCATATTGGACTGCGTTCCCCCCGCATCAGCTGGCCCTTGTTTGCTTACAACAGAAGAGGAGAGTAAATGGGCTTAGCTTTCTGCTGTAAAGTTCAAGGCAAAAAGAGCATTGCCATTGTACCCCAGTCCCAGGGCTGCTTTGTGACTCAGCTGGGTTCAAATACTTCCTTGATGTTCTCGGTCACCCACTGTGCTCTCAGCCAGACTATGTGATTCCTGAGGACAGGATCAATTTTGTTCATGTCCATGGTCCCTGACAACTTGAAAAGGTTTGGAGACCAAATACTACTCTATCATTTTCCAGGGAAGATACCCAGAGGTTGGTTAGCATTCACCTCAACAAGCTCTGCAAGTCAGTGTGCTGAGGGACACGGGGAAATCTGCATGCTTTACTTGCACAGTTAGAATTTTGCCACATGGATATACAGATGTTTTAAAATGAGATGCTCAATTACTTTGCATTCATTTGGGGTACTAGATCTGTGCCAGGGCACCTATTCTGTGGGGTAAAAGACAGTTACTTACTAATTGTTTCCAAGGGTCTCAATAAGAAAGATTGATGGTTAAAACTACAACATGAAGGATGAATGCCTTTTAACAGGACATCAGCTTCTCATCTTCCAAGAGCTATAACTTCCTCTCCCATAGAGCCCAGAGACCATCTAGTTCTCATTCTCAAACCAGCCTCCTGGACATCAATTAGAAATTAACAGATAGAGAGCTGAGCAATGAAGTCTGTACCCTGAAACTGCTACACCCAGAGCTTGTATTGAAATTCAACCCAAAGCCACTAAATCTAAACAAGAAGCTAGAGAAACGGGTCCACACTGGGTCAGCGGGGAGAGGCTGGCAGTGCAGGACACATTGCAAGAGGGTGGCCATCAGCCTGCAGAAGAAAGGGAATGTTTCCCTCCAAGGGGATGCTGTGGTCTATTTGGATGGCTGCCTCGATGCCGGGGTGCTCTCCTATTTGTGACCACTAAGGCAAAATGTGTCTCACACCATCAAATCTTGCCATTGCCTTTTCTGTGTAAACAGATTCTGTCCTGAGGAGCTGTCCTTTTAGTTTCCATTGTCATCTCTCAGACTATAGATGGTAGTGGTAGCATCATCAGCAACACCATGAGGGGTAGTAATAAAACACACTCTTCCAAATTGTTGTTTTCATTCCATGATAATCAAAGGGAGAGAAATGCTTTGGGTGGGAATAGGGTGGATGGCTCCCAATTAAGGCCCTGTAACCCCTTTGGTAACAGTATAATCCATCTGCTTGCCCAAATAAGGCATTTGTAGTTCTGATGGATGAATTTCAGAGCCGTCCAATTCCATTGTCAAGGAAAATAGAGTATTATTTGTCTGAGAGCTCACAAAAGGTGACTTTGTCCCAGCCAGCTGGTACAAATGGACCAACCGAAATGGGTTCTCTGTGCTCTTGAGAGCGGTGAACACCTGCTGAGCATCCCTAAAGGTTCATAATTCCATGTGAGGAGACTCCCCAATGCATAACAAGTGACCGGTTCAGATACGCAGCTAGTAAGGTCCCACCATATGCTCTATGCTGAATGTCCAGCATGGTCTTTGTACCCCCAAAGTTTTCTCCTCTCAGAACTAATATGCCCATTTCTGATGAATGGAGAACAACTCAGAACAAATAGCTAATGATAAAATCAGGATACCTGAGCTGCAGAGTAAGTTCAAGACCAGCCTCAAACCAAAAATTGAAGGTTGGCATTATAGTTCAGTGCCTGCTTAATATGTATAAGCCCCTGGGTGTAATGTGAGCTTTCTGGTCCAGCAGGTTCCGCCACCCTTGAGCCCTAAATAAGCACACAGGTGCTATAATAATTATGAAACTGTTGGCTGGTATCTTGGGCTTCTTATTGGCTAGCTCTGACTTAATTATTAACCCATTTCTATTAATCTAAGTATTTCCACATGGTCTTATCTTACCAGAGAATGATGGACCTGCAACTCCTTTGCCAGATACGTCACTACTGACCCTGGTGAGCTATCCTGCCTACCTTTCCCAGATTTGTCCTCCTCTCCTAGTCCCGCCTATCTTACTACATCATTGGTCATTGGCAGAAAAGAGGAGATGATGGGGGTTGCCTTTTTGTACATATGTTTCTCTTATTGGTTAATGAATAAAACACTGTGTGGCTAGTGGCCAGGCAGGAAAGATAGGTGGGGCTATCAAAGAAGGAAAATTCTTGGAAGTTTAGGCAGAGACGACTCTTCATATGAGCCCTGGAAGAGAGGATGCGAATCAGGTATTCTCTGGTAAGATAAGACCTTGTAGTTGGTAGTTATGGGTTAATAATTAAGACAGAACGAGCCAATAGGAAGCCCAAGCCACCAAACAACGTTTTCGTAATTAATACAGTGTCTGTGTGTTCTTTTGGGGCAAGGCAGCCAGGGAACCAAGTGAGAAATCCTGTAACACCTGGGTTTAGTCTTCAGTGTGCATGTGTGAAAGGGTTGTGTGCTGCTATTTAACTTCATGTATCACCTTGACCCAGCCTAGAGTCCCCTGACTGAGTCTTTATGGACAGACGCCCCAGGTCAAACGGGCCGGTGGCCATATCTGTGAGTGGTTAGCTTCAAGAAATTGAGTTTGTGAGCAAGCCAGTAAGCAGCATTTCTCCATGCTTCTTCTCCAGGTTCCTGATTTGAATTCTTGTTCTGACTTCTCTCAGCGTGGAAGTATTAGCCGAATAAGCCTTCTCTTCCCTACGTTGCGTTTGTTTAGAATGTTTTAAAACTACCAGAAAGCAAAGTAGAACAGGGGGAGCCAGGAAAACACCACGGGGATTGGAAGCCAGAAGGAGTGGATGTGGATCAAGCAGCTAAAGAAAACACAGGCCCCAGACAGGTGTCACAGTGACGGCACATCCGCACAAGTACCCGTCTGGTCTGCAGGCTTCGGCAAACCACTGGCATGGATACAGATCACAGATCTGGAGTGGAAAGAGGCCTGACAAACAAAACTTCTGCAAGGAGTTGGCAGTAAGCATAGAGTAAGACTGAAGTGGACCCGGGTTCTTAGATCCTCAGACAGTGAGGCAGCCACTGGAAGCAACAATGCATTCCTGGAGTTCTTCATATCCTCAAGTTGACTCAGGCTCCAACCCTCCTCTCTCCATTTCTCCATCTCTCTGCCTCTCTCATTCCTTTTGACACCATAAATCTAGAAAACATCGCTACTTTGAGTTTTGTCCTTCTATAAAGATTTTCTTTTTTGACTGCCATAGAGCCTCCTGTCCCAGAGGCAGGGACCTACCCACCCCAGATTCCTGGTCTTCTTTTCCACCAATGGGACCAGGGGACGTGTGCCTGGGGACCACCACTGAGCTTCCCCTCCTGGCAGGAGCCTATGCACCCCAGATTCATGGACTTCTTTTCCACCAATGGGACCAGGTAAACCAGGCCCTGTATCCAGGCCTGCCTTCCAGTGCCTGGGGACTGCATGAGGACTGCCACAGAGCCCCCCTCCCAGCAGGAGCCTACCCACCCCAGATTCCTGGTCTTCTTCTCCACCCACAGGACCATGCAACTGGGGAGTCTGTTTCTGGGCCTGTGCTCTAGTGCCTGGAGACTGCCACTGAGTCTCCCCTCCTGGTGAGAGCCTTACACACCCCAGATTCCCAGTCTTCTTCTCCACCCACTGGACCAGGAAGAGGAGAACTACCAAACTATTGGACTTGCTTGTACCCACCAAAAGGGAACTATGGTCTCCTAACCAACAGGCTAGGAAGAGGCTCTTTCTGCACCCACTGGAAGAAGGTATGGGAAGGAGACAATAAAAAAACACACTCAGCAACAGAAAAACAAATATAACACTGCCTAATTCTAGAGACTCCACACCAGCAAGACTCCAACATTCCAATGCAAATGAAGCAGAAGAGAATGACCTTAAACACAACCTCATGAAAATGATAGAGGCCCTCAAAGAGGATATAGGAAAATCCCTAAAAGAAATGGAAGAAAAAAACAAAACAAAAAATCCAAAAAATGCAACAAATGGATGAAAAGACAAAGCAAAAATTGCAAGAAACATTTCAAACAGTGCAAGAGTTGAAAACTGAAATAGCTGGTCGGTGGTGGCACACACCTTTAATCCCACCAGCACTCGGGAGGCAGAGGCAGGCAGATCACTGTGAGTTCGAGGCCAGGCTGGACCGACAGCCTCCAAAATAATACAGAGAAACACTGTCTCGTAAAACCAAAAAAAAAAAAAAAAAAACTGAAATAGAGACAATAAAAAAAACCACAATCTGAAGGAAGGCTGGAAATAGAAAAGCTGGGCAATTGGTCAAATGCAAGTATAACCAACAGAATAGAAGAGATGGAAGAGAGAATCTCAGGTGTTGAAGATACACTAACAGAAATGGAATCATCAACCAAAGAAAATCCTAAGTCCAACAAATTCCTAATACAAAATATCCAGGAAATATGGGACGCCATGAAAAGACAAAACCTAAGAATAATACATATAGAAGAAGGTGAAGAAAACCACCTCAAAGGGGCAGAAAACATATTCAACAAAATCATACAATAAAACTTTTCCAACCTAAAGAAAGACATGCCAATGAAGGTACAAGAAGCTTACAGAACACCAAATAGAGTGGACCAAAAAAATAAAAGTCCCCTTGCCTCATAATAATCAAGACCCCAAACGTACAGAATAAAGAAAGAATATTAGGAGCAGCTAAGGAAAAAGGTGAAGTAACATATAAAGGCAAACCTATCAGAATTACACCTGACTTCTCCATGGAAACTCTGAAAGCCAGAACGTCCTAGATAGATATTCTACCAACACTAAGAAACCATAGATGCCAGCCCAGACTACTATACCCAGCAAAGCTTTCAATCACTGTAGATGGAGAAAACAAGATTTTCCATGACAAAACTGCATTCAAAAAATACATATCCACTAACCCAGTCCTACAGACAGTTCTGGAAGGAAAACTCCAGCCCAAGGAAGTTAACTACAACCAGAAAAACATAGGCATTAGATAATCACACCTTACCAACAGCCAAAAGAAAAAAGGGGTGGAATTCCACACATAATTCTGCCACCACCAACCATTCCAAATCAAACAAGAATGAGCAATCAAAGGCCATTAACATTCTCCAATATTAATGGTCTTTCTTGCCCATAAAAAGACACAGGCTAACAGAATGTATTCAAAGACAGAACCCATCCTTCTGCTGCATACAAAGAACACACCTCAGCCTCAAAGACAGACATTACCTCAGAGTTAAAGGTTGGGAAAAGATTTTCCAATCAAATGGACCCAAGAAACAAGCAGGGTAGCAATCCTAATATCTAACAAATTAGACTTTAAAATAAAATCAAACAAATTTCATACTCATCACAGGAGAATTCAACCAAGATGAAGTTTCAATTCTGAACATCTATGCCCCAAATACAAAGGCATCCACATTCGTAAAAGAAACATTACTAAAACTGAAATCACATATAAAATGGGGAGACTTCAGCACCCCACTCTCACCACTAGACAGGAATACCATACAGAAACTTAACAAAGAAGTAAAGGTACTAATAGAAATTATGACCCAATTGGGATTAACAGACCTCTATAGAACATTCCATCCAAATAAAAAAGAATATACCTTCTTCTCAACATCACATGGAACCTTCTCGAAAATTCACCAATTACTTGACAACATATCAAACCTCAACAGGTACAAAAAAAGGGAATAACTCCATGCATCTTAACAGACCACCATATGTAAAAATTAGAATTCAACAACAACACAAATTGCAGAAAATCTACAAACTCACAGAACTGAATAATGCACAATTGCACCATTCCTGTGTCAAAGAAGAAATAAAAAAAGCTAAAAACTTCCTAGAATTCAATGAGAATGAAGACACGGCATACCCAAACTTACGGGACAATTGTAAAGCAGTGCTAAGAGGAAAGTTCATAGCACTAAGTGCCCACATGAAGAAACTGGAGAATAGTTACACTAGATACTTAACAGCACAGCTGAAAGCTCTAGAACACAAAGTAGCAAATTCACCCAGGAGGAGTAGACACCAGGAAATAATCAAACTGAGGGCTGAAATTAATAAAGTAGAAACTAGGAAAACAATACAAAGAATCAATGCAACGAAGAGTTGGTTCTTTGAGAAAATCAACAAGATACATAAACCTTTATCCAAACTTACCAAATGGCAGAGTGTGAGCATGCAAATTAACAAAATCAGGAATAAAAAGGGAGACATAACAGCGGACACTGAAGAAATCCAGAGAATCATCAAGTCATACTTTGAAAACCTGTACTCCACAAAATTAGAAAATTTAAAGGAAATGGACAATTTTCTGGATAGCTATCACTTGCCAAAATTAAATCAAGAACAGATAAGCAATTTAAGTAGACCTATAACCCCTATGGAAATAGAAGCAGTCATCAAAAGTCTCCCAACCAAAAAAAGCCCAGGTTCAGATGACCTCAGTGCAGAATTCTTCCAGAAATTCAAAGAGCAGCTTATACCAATCCTTCTCAAAGTATTCCACGCAATAGAAGCAGAAAGGCCTTCACCAAACTCTTTCTTCGAGGTTTCAATAACCTTGACCCCAAGCCACACAAAGACACAACTAAGAAAGAGAACTTCAGACCAATATCACTCATGAACATTGATGCAAAAATACGTAATAAAGTACTGGCAAATCGAATCCAAGAACACATCAAAACAATCATTCACCACAATCAAGTAGGTTTCATCCCAGGGATGCAGGGATGGTTCAACATATGAAAATCCATCAACGTGATCCACCATATAAACAAGCTGAGAAACAAAAATCACATGATCATCTCACTAGATGCAGAAAAAGCCTTTGACATAATCCAATACCCCTTGATGATAAAGGTCTTAGAGAGATCTGGGATAACAGGAATATACCTAAACATAATAAAAGCTATAAACAGCAAACCAACAGCCAACATCAAACTAAGTGGACAGAAACTCAAGGCGATTCCGCTAAAACCAGGAATAAGACAGGGCTGTACACTCTCTCCATACCTTATCAGTATTGTACTTGAAGTTCTAGCTAGAGCAACATGACAACAAAAGGAGATCAAGGGGATACAAATTGGAAAGGAAGAGGTCAAGCTTTCATTATTTGCAGATGATATGATAGTTTGCATAAGTGATCCAAAAACTCTACCAGGGAACTCCCACAGCTGATAAATACTTTCAGCAAAGTGGCAGGATACAAGATCAACTCAAGAAAATCAGTAGCCCTACTATATACAGATGATAAAAAGGCTGAGAAAGAAATCAGAGAAACATCACCCTTTAAAATTACCACAAACAACATAAAATACCTTGGGGTAATGCTAATCAAACAAGTGAAAGACCTGTATCACAATAACTTTTGAGTCTTTAAAGAAAGAAATTAAAGAAGACATCAGAAAATGGAAAGATCTCCCATGCTCCCAAAAGCAACCTACATATTCAATGCAATCCCCATTAAAATACCAGCACAATTCTTCACAGACCTTGAAAGAATAATAATCAACTTTGTATGGAAAAACAAGACCCAGGATAGCCAAGACAACCCTGCTCAACAAAGCAACATTTGGAGGCATCACCATCCCTGACTTCAAGCTCTATTATAGAGCTGTAGTCCTGAAAACAGCTTGGTATTGGCACAAAAATAGACAGGTAGACCAATGGAGAAAGGGGAACACTCCTCCACTGCTGGTGGGAGTGCCAACTCATACACCCACTTGGAAATCAGTACAGAGATTCCTCAGAAAAATGGTAATCAGCCTACCACAAGACCCAGCAATTCCACTCTTAGGCATATATTCAAACGATGCACATTCATACAACAAGGACATTTGTTTCACTATGTTCATAGTAGCAATATTTGTAATAGCCAGATCTTGGAAGCAACCTAGATGCCCCTTAACTGTTGAGTGGATAGAGAAAATGAGGTACATTTATACAGTGGAGTACTATTCAGCAGAAAAAAAAAACAATGGAATTCTGAAATTTGCAGGCAAATAGATGGCACTAGAAGAAAACATCCTGAGTGAGGTAACACAGTCACAAAAAGACCAACGTGGTATGTACTCTCTCATATATGGGGAGTGTCAGTCTACAATCCCATGGCCAGAGAAGTCTGGGAAACAGAACCTTCATCCAATGACTGATGGAAGCAGAGGCAGACTCCCACAGCTAAACACTAAGCTGAACTCAAGGAACCCAGTGACAGACCGGGAAGACTGATGAGCAAAGGGATTAAGACTTGGCTGGTTTAACCCCCAGAAACAGCTGACCTGAACAAGGTGGAGCTCTTGAATCCCAGACTGATGGCTGGGAATCCAGTGTGGGACTGATCAAACCCCCTGAATGTGGGTGTCAGTGAGGAGACCTAGGCAATCTATGGGGCCTTGGGTAATAGATCAGTATTTATCCCTGGCATGCAAATGGACTTTGGGTGCCCATCCCACAATGAGAGTTGCATTCTCACCCTGGACTCTTGGGGAAGGGTCTAGGCCCTGTCCTGGATGAAATGATAGACTATGGACACCCCCATGGAGGGCCTCACCCTCCCTGCGGGACAGGAGAGGGTATGGGGGGGTTGGTGGGAGGGCATGGGAGGAGGGGAGGGAAAGGGAGAGGGACCTGGGATTGACATGTGAAGCAACCTTGTTTCTAATTTAAATATAAATTAAAACTAAAGTAAATAAAAAATTAATTAGAAAAAGAATTTCTTTTTCAAAAATCTTATGATCACCGCTGATTGATAACAAGGTAAAGAAGACTTAGTCACGTTTTGGTCAGACTACTCCATGACGGTTATCATCTACTAGATTCTGCCAGTCACTATGCCTGTCATGAAACTTTACAGCAAGATACTAAAGTAGATATTTTTTGTTTTCAATTTTAATATACATACATACATATATATATACGTGTATATATATATATATATATATCCTAGCAATTTTAAGTCGTGTGAACAAAGTCATATAATTAATGTTCATTGTACACCCTAGTCACAGGTTCATATAGGGCCATTTAGACTCAACAACCACAACCTGAATAAACCTTGTCCACATAGCGGGAAGGGACTGATGATCTCCTTCGAGCACATCAAGGACACAGGTAAACTGACTGTGTAACACTTAAGGCACCCAGTTTAACAAGATGAAGCATCTTCTCACTTCATCCATCCATTCCACGGCCACATGTGCTTGTTACAGGCTAGGAATTGCTGCAGGCTCTAGGACAGGAACATGAGCCATGCAGTGCCTGCCCTCGCTGTGCACTTCTCCCTGCTGGGAAAAGACGAATGCCTGGGAAGCAATTAGAAAGGACTTGTTGACACAGTATGTAATCAAATTTGAGGAACTATTATTCAAATTGTGTCATGTCTCCCATGGGGAAAATGCTAACATAAACTAATATAGCAAACTATAAGGCAAAGCCACAGATAGTATGGCTTCATATTAAATTTTAAAATATCTAAAATATTAAGAGTGAATTCCTTTGGAATTTTAGAGCAAAGCCATACCATCATCATCAGACAGCCAGCCATTCTCCCTTTGAAGACAATGTTTGGTCTGACAGTGGATCTGTAGAAACTGAGTAATGGACTAATAAGTTGCCATGCTACCGAATTGCCCATCATGACCTGGGTGTTATCTCACCTACCAAGCTATGAAGTTTCACACAGCTGTAATTCGTCATTAAATGGGACTGTTATGTATATGACTGAGTCCAAGCAGATCAAGAATGCCCAAGTAGGTTACAAGAAGAAATGGTTCAAATGCCTTTGTTTCCTAATGCTGGTATAAAGCTTTCTATCTCCTAGGATACACCTATGGCCTATATGATGGATTCAGTAAGAAAATAAAATAAGAATCTAATGTATAGATGCATTTGCTTACTATACAGGTGCTCACCACAAAAGAAAAGAATTTTAAAAATGAACATCAGCTTTACAGCCCTTTTATGAGATATCCCTGAAGGGCAGTGGTGAAGGAAATCTTTGCAATGGGAAGAACTTTGAGCAGTAAATATGTGTGATCGTACACTTTACTTGGAAGTAAAAATAGATAGTGCCACTATCTACTGTCTCAAGGACTATAGTCAGTGGTTTATTTCAATGGACAGGGAGTTGGAAAGACAGAGATGTGTTAATAGGTGAGAAATGTCCAAGAGATAGATAGACCTCTCTAGCTGAGCAAAAACTGTGAAAATATTTGGATCACAAGTAAACATTCATCAAGAATTGACCTCAGAAAAGAAAGAATTCAATAACCAAGGAGAGAGAATGATCCACTCTAAGGATAGTGGACAATTTCTCTTCTATAACATCTCTGTCATTTCCCAAAGAGCCTATTAACAAAATGTCCCTTGTATTAGAAATGAAGGTTGTTTATGGGCTCAGAAATATGACTATATACTCACCACGAATAGTCTAGACATAACTGTTGCTAAGCACAACCTTGAACCCAAAATATAGCATCATTCCCTCAAGGAGACCAGCCAGGAATGTACTGACAGGTTGACCTGCCATGGGCCACTTACATCATGAAAAAGATGGTGCTGATTCCCTACTTGAAATAGGAATTTGTTCTGAGTATGCATTTCCCTGACACGTACCTAATGTGCTTGCCGAAAGTACCCTTCATGGACCCACAAAATACCTTATCCACTGTGGCGTTTTACACAACATCGTTTCTAATCAAGGAACTCATGTCCCACTCAAGAAGTTAGCAGTAGGGTCGTGGTCACAGAATTCACTGGTCTTACCCAGGTTCCCAACCCTTTCGAGGATATATGTTCTTAACAGCAGAAAGGCCTTGTTAAACTGCCATTACAGTGTAAAGCAGGTGCCAACAGCTGGCAGGATTAGGAAGAGTTCTTCAAAAGGCTGCATGTCTCCCACGTACTATTTCTGACACAACTAAGAGTGATGGGTCCAGGAAGCAAAGTGTGGAAAAGAGAGTGGTACCCTCGCCCTTAGCGATCCTAGCCAACTTCGGCTTTCTGTGACTGTTACTTCATTCTCTACTAGCTGAGAGATCTGATTTTCATAGCAGGCTGTGCTGCTTCCAGGAGGCATAAACAGTCCATTTAACTGGAAGATAAGACCTCTCCTGGTGCCACTGAGTCACAAGTTTAGCAGAGTGATTTTTCTAGAGCAAGGGATGCTGTGCAACTGCTCCATAATGCAGTTGTTTGTAAGTTAAGCATGAAGCAAGCACGCAGTTAAGTTTTGAGTTGACAAGGCGTGGACTTGTGATGCTTGGTCTTATCAAACAGGCTGGATCTTTAATCACCCAGGAAACACCCATCTGGTGTTCTAGGAAGGATTAACTAATAAACGTGTTTGTTGCTTTTCTCATTGCTGGGACTACATGTCTGACAGGAAGCAGCTTAATGGAGGAGGGTTTGTTTAGGCTTACAGGCTTGAGCTGGTGGGAAAGTCTGAGGCAGCAGCCATATCATAGCAGCAGTCAGGAAACAGAGCGTGGAAAGGAAGTGGAGTTTGTCTGTAAAATGCCTACCCACAGTGATTTGCTTCCTCCAGGAAGACTCTGCCTCCCAAAGATTTCAGTCTTCCTAGTAGTGTCACCTTGGTGACCAAGTATTCAAACTTATGAAGCTATAGTGAACATTTGACACTCAAAACTACAACAGAGAGAAACAAACTTGGCACCATCTTTCAACTCCTGGCTCAGAACGAGGTCCGAGGGAAGGGCACGTGCTTGCCTTTGTTTCTCCTTCCTGAGTAGGTATATCTGCCAACCGTGGCTGACATCTTACCTCAACACCAATCAGACTCCTATTTCTTCAGCCTGACAATGTGGACTGACAACTGCTCAGATCCCCCAGACTCACAGCACCAGACTGGGTGTATTCTGTTGATTCTGCTACGCAGAGGACACCACGATACACATGGCAGGAAGGAACGGAGGAGACTCAGGTAAACATTTGCTGAGACTAACAAACTGTGGCTCAAGGCACTTCAAAAACTAAAAGGCTGAGGGATGAGGACACAGGTTGGGAAAGGGGACTTGGACCTTTCAGGGTACACTGAGGTTGTGGGAAGAGTGTGGGACTGAACACCCCACCAGAAAGAGCTGCTGAGCCTTCTACTCATGAACTTGATCTGGAAACCACAATTCTACTCAGGGGCAACTGTCAACAGAACGGGAAGAGCAACCAACTAGGTCTTATTAAGATCAACTATGACAAGGAGAGTCAATCAAGAACATTAGCTGACACAGGAAGAAACGTCCGCCTCCCTTTCCCCACACACCAGTAACAAATTTCAGAAGTAAAAAAGAGTAGGTTGTTCAGGAAGCAGTCTCCTGTACCAATTCATTCAAGGGTACCTCCCACTTTCTGTTCTAGCAGGTTCAGTGTGGCTGGATTTATGTTGAGGTCTTTGATCCATTTAGACTTAAGTTTTATGCATGGCAATAGACATGTATCTGTCTACAGTCTTCTACATGCCAATATCCAGTTATACCAGCACCATTTGTTGAAGATGCTATCTTTTTTCCATTGTATAATTTTAGCTTCTTTGTTGAAAACCAGGTGTTCATAGGTTTGTGGATTAATCTCAAGAGTGTTCAATTCGATTCCATTGGTCTACCTGTCTTTGTGCCAAAACCAAGCTGTTTTCAGGACTATAGGTCTATAATAGAGCTTGAAGTCAGGGATGGTGATGCCTCCTGACATTGCTTTGTTGAGCTGGGTTGTCTTGGCTATTCTGGGTTTCATCAGTAGCACAAACACTGAGATCGACAATTAACAAATGGGACCTCCTGAAACTGAGAAGCTTCTGTAAGGCAAAGGACACAGACAGCAAGACAAAAAGACACCCCACATATTGGGAAAAGATATTCACTAACCCCACATCTGACAGAGAGCTTATCTCCAAAATTTACAAAGAACTCAAGAAGCAAGTCTCCAAAACACCAAAGGATCCAATTAAAAAGTGGGGAACTGAACTAAATAGAGAATTTGCAGTAGAGGAGTATAAAATGGCAGAAAGACACTTGAGAAAGTGTTCAACATTATTAGCCATTAGTGAAATGCAAATCAAAACAACTCTGAGATATTATCTTACTCCTGTCAGAATGGCTAAAATCAAAAACACCAATGACAGTTTGTGCTAGAAAGGATGTGGAGAAAGGGGAACACTCCTCCACTGCTGGTGGGAGTACCAACTCGTACAGCCACTAAGGAAGTCAGTATGGAGATACCTCAGGAAAATGGGAATAAACCTACCACAAGACCTAGCAATTCCACTCTTAGGCATATACCCAAAAGACGCCATTCACACAACAAGGATGTCTGTCCCACTATGTTCATAGCAGCATTATATGTAATAGCAAGATCCTGGAAGCAACCTAGATGCCCCACAACTGAAGAGTGGATAGAGAAAATGTGGTAAATTTATACAATGGAGTACTACTCTGCAGAAAAAAAAACAATGGAATCTTGAAATTTGCAGGCAAATGGATGGCACTAGAGGAAACCATCTTTAGTGAGGTAGCCCAGACACAAAAAGACAAACATAGTATGTACTCACTCATATATGGATTTTAGATATGGATCAGGTGAGTGTCATTCTACAATCCCATTGTCAGTGAGTCTGGGAAACAAGGAGGTTCCCAAGAGAGATGCATGATACCCCAGAGAAATGGAATGAAGTAAGATCTCCTGAGCAGATTGGGGCATCCGGGGAGGGGAGAGGGAACCAGGAAAATGAGAGGGGGATAAGAGGAGGGGAGAAGAAGACATGGGGGAGCAGGAAGGTTGAGTCAAGGTTAGAATAGAGGAGAGCAGGATGAGAGATACCATAATAGATCGAGTCATTATAGGCTTGAGGAGAGAGCTGACACAAGTGAGACCTCCAGAGATCTACAAGGATAACACCAATTGCAAACTAAACAATAGTGGAGAGGGGTACAAAAATGTAATTCCTAGTTATCTGATGGAGACTCAAACCCAAAATCATGTACTAGGAAGCTAGTTGAAGCCTTTTTCTAGAATTAGTATTCTCTCTTATGACCATTAACATCATCACAGAAAGTTGAAAATACAAACACACAGCCCTTCCTGATTATTAAGCTTATCTTTCAGAGTATAATTAGATCTTTCTATAACTGCTTACCCTCTATAATTGTGTAATATACCTGTAATATGCTTTATGTTGTAATATGCAAAAATTGTTTCATTTTACTAGGGACAGATGCTGGAGCATTGTTAGTTTTGATTTGTACAGGTGTCCTCATGATGGCCAAAACTTCTAATAAATGTATAATAACAGAATAAGTATTTTCAGAACTCAGAGCAGTTGCCCGTTGACATCCTGAATATGTATCTATGGTATGGCATTCATATTTTAATTCCAAACTCTGAAAAAAATGAAAGAAATCCGTTTGCCAAATTTCATTTCTTTGAGTACCCTTTTAAGGAAGTGGCGTTTGGTCATACAAAGAAAAAAATAGGACATTTCCTTATAATTTCCTTGACTTGTTGACAAGTGATGGAAAAATATTTTTTCAAACCATTGGTATTAACATGGTGTTTCTTATGAAATTCTGAGGCTTCTAGTACATTTCCTACTAATAGCTAATCAATTTCATCATTACCCTGTGCTAGAGGGCTTTGTAAACCCATATGGGATCTGATATATGTCATATACAAATGATGTTATCTATTTCTGAATATTTTTGGAATTGAATAAATATCAAAGTTTATTCTGAAAAAAAAAACAATAGTGGAGAGACTACATTAATAGCCTCTCCTCTACCTATGTACCATCCTAGAACCTAGAATCCAGTGACTGATGGAAACAGAGACAAATACCCACAGCTAAACACTGAACTGAACTCCTGGAACCTAGTGACAGAGATAGAGGTGTGATGAGCAAAGGTTCAAGACCATGATGGTGAAACCCACAAAGACAGCTAACTGGATAAGGTGGAGCTCTTGATTCCCAGACTGATGCCTGAGAGGCCAACAGGGGACTGATCCAGACTCCATGAATGCAGTGCCAGAGAGGAGACCACAGAAATCACTGGGGCCTTGGGTAGTATATCAGTGTTTACCATGGTTTATGAATGATCTTTGGGAGCCCATTCTAAATAGAGGGATGCTCTCTCAGCCTGGACACATGGGGAAGGGCCTAGGTTCGGCCCTGGATGAAATGACAGATTTCAGAGGTCCCCCAAGGAGGATTTACTCCGTCCCTGGGGAATAATGTTGGGATTGAGTGGGGGGCTGGGCGGGCTAGTGGAGGGACAAGGGAGGAGGGGTGGGAGAGGGAGCTGGGATTGACATGTGAAGCATTCATGTTTCTAATTTAAGTAAAAACATTACAAAAAAGAAATCAAATAAAAACTTCTATTAAGTTTATACAGCTGGAAAATGAAATCTAATAAAGAAAATATTTAATTTAAATTATTATTTTATTATCTTTTTGGCCAGTGAATTTTTTCATTGTGCATGTATGACTAAGTATTACATTTCTAAGCCAGGTAGAAATAGATATTTATTGATAAATGCCAATCTTGACAGAGAAAAAAAAACAGTAGGTTGTTCATTTCTCTGCCCCTCCCAATTCATCCCAGACCCAATCCTTCATAGATGAAGTGAGGGCTGATGTGAGACTGATGTTTGAATATGACCAGGACTAAGTATTATTAATTACAGCACAGTGGCCGTGCTGGAAGGAGAGCAAAGGTGGATTTGGTGGATTGTCAAAAACTGGACTGACTACTCAGCAGGAATATGTCAGCTGGCTCTGAGAGCACAGATGCTAACGGTTGTTAAAATGACAGTCTCTCCATCCTGGAACCCACTTGCAAAGAGGAGTGATGACCAAGGAAATTGGGATCGGGCTGGCAAGGCCCACAGGAGCAGCTGACCTAAACAAGGAGTTTCTCATGGACCCCAGACTGATTGGGGGGCCAGCATGGGACTGATCCAGACATCCTCCCACCAAACCTGGGTGACAGAGAGGAGGCCTTGGCAATCTATGGGACCTTGGAGAGTGGAGCAGTATTTATTCCTGGCGTACAGAGGGACTCTGGGAGCCCTTGCCATGTGGAGGGATGCTCTCTCATTCTGGACACATGGGGAAGAACCTGAGCCATTCCTGGGATGATGTGATGGACTCTGGAAACCCCTCATGGAGGCCCTTGCCCTCCCTGGGGAGTAGAGGGGGGATGCAGTGGGGGGAGGGGTTGGGAGGATTGGGAGTTGGGGAGGAGGGGAGGGAGAGGGAACTGAAAGTGACATTCGTAAAAAGTTAAATAAAAATATGGAAAAAAAGTCTCTCCAGCTCTTCCTCAAGGTGATAGAGTCTCTGGTTAAAGTGGTGGCAGAAGACATTATTGTTCCTTCCATGGCTGAGTGATGGGTACAGCAGGACAGGAGAGGCTCACATGGGTGCAGTCCCTGAACTCTGCAGGACAGTGGACAGGATCACAGGGTACACATCCTGAGCACAAAGAGCAGACTAGCATGGACGAGTGTTGGGCAGCAAAGGAATCCAGGTGCTTTACTATCCTGAAATATTAAGCATTGAAAAAAGTAGAGAAAGTGTAGGAAAATATGTGATTTTATCAAATAATAAAATTGGTAAATTTACCAAAAATAAAATTTGGTAAAATTGATGTGATTGTACCTGGGCTTTTGCATGCTGGCACCATGTGGACCGAGCTGAGAACCCATGAAGTTCTCATCTCTCATCTAAAAGCCTGTCACAGAGACGAGATGAGCAAGCAGAAAATGCAGAAGGAAATACCCATTATCACCGGAAATGCCCAAATTGAGAACAGGGAATTGTGACAGTTCATAAGAAATGAGAAATTTCTACAATCATACTTCGATTAATATTCCAGCTCACATATTGTGTTTTCTTTTCTCTACCTTGTCTAATAATCTCCTTATTTGACCAAATGTGCTGGAGGCCTTGCTCCAGAGGGGTTCAAGGACCTGGGATTATTCAAGGATCTGGAACAGACATGTGGAGTCAGCTGCAAGATGATGATATTCCATTGGGACCATTATCATCCAAATGCAACTGGTGTCATCCTAGCCAGTGGCCCAAATAGACTGAGCCATATTTATTTATACAGTTTCTAATGATTTGCATGAACAGCTTTACAACCAGTTTTTTCTCCCTACGTTTCTAAAAACAGTTACAATAATTACCAGTTTGTTCCTTGGCTCTTTCCCCTTCTGCCACTTACCCTTTTGATCTATATCTCTACCATAGTTTTGCAAGCTACAGAGAAACTTCTCTAGCTAGGCACACCTACAGGTACAACAGTGTACCCAGCTGGCAGCGCATGCAGGAAATAGAAGGGAGGGAGATTTGGTTGGAGGATACTTTGTTTCGACAACATAGGAGAAAGCCCTCTTTCTGGGATCCTGGCGGTAGAGGAAGGTCAAGCCGTTGCTTTCCCAGCCTCTCTTAGCAGGTTTTCATCCCGGAATCTGGCTCTTGATTCTTTAATGGTAAAAGAAAAAGATAGAGACTTAGATAAAAAAATTTGGCTCCCAGCATGGAAGTGGCTGAGGGGGCAATGGTGGGACACGAAATCTCCCCAGGCCTTGACCTCAGCAGCAAGACAGTGGCAGACTCAGGCACTGTGTAGCAGATAGAAACAACACTTGACCCTTGTCCTTATGTCTATATCCCTTAACTTCTTAAGATATTGGCATAGTTATGGGAAATGAGAGAACAGTGGGTTTCTGTGATTCTGCTTCAGTCCCTGTTCCTTGAATGTTCCCATTAATTCTTGATACCATCTATTCAAAAGCATTTCTTTAAAGCTCTTATGGTTTAAATAACTATTTCCAGAACAGTTATGCAAGTATGTAGTATTAACTTCATAACCTACTGTGACTCATGCAGGCCAGCAGTATGACTAGCACAGTGAAAGCAAGGAGAGCATGTAGAACACACACTGCCACTCCTGCTATTCTCAGGCATTGCTCCCCCAAAGAAATCCCATGGTCCCACCAGAGTGGATTTTATCAGAGTAAATAACAGGACACAGAGTTGAGCAGGAGACCCTCCAATAATAGGTAGAAATTTGGTCAGAAATTCTCTCATATGGGCATCTTTGCAAACATGTCAATTTCCTCCAAGTTGAAACATCCCACCATAAAACCAGGCTGGTAAATCTGTGGAAGTCAACAAGTCACAAATCTTAAGAATGCCCTGAAAGTTACCAGATTCACAAGGCTCCTCTGTCCCCAAGTTCACAATAATAATAATAATTTCTTACTTTAATTTCAGTTTTATACATCTGTATTTCTACTTTCTCTCACAGACTCAGGTAAGCCTAGCCAGCAGAAAAGGCAAACAAAGGACTCAATCCTAAAGAATCTCATGATTCTTAGAAACTACCAAATGCCCAGGCTCTGACTGAGAGAAAACCTCAGAATCTTTTTTGTCCACATACAAATCCCATTCTTCCTGAGATGAGAATATTCCGTTTAAATCGTTTTTATAATATAATTTTCCATCTTTCAGAAATGTCAGTGAAGTCTGGCACACAGTCACCATCTAGCTGACATGTACTGGGGACTATAAAGGAAATAAGTTGATGCTGATGCCAAGACTAGTATGGAACAAATAGAAAAAAATATCCCTAGAGATGGTTTTCTCAAAAGCTTGAAGATTCTGCAATAGTAACTCAGCATCTTGTTGGACCCTCATCATTTAGGATCCAAGCCTCAGCCCTTGAGAAGAAGAACTTAATTGCATCTCTGATTGCAATCAATTATGTGAAATAATGGGGTCCTCCGTTGTTGTTGTTAAATGATTATTTGTGGTGTTTATTTCTATTCTTGATAATCTTTAATGTGGCAGTCTATCCCCACAGTCTGAAACAAGGCAACATTACTTACACAAGCATTTCCCAAGACCAGGCATTTCATCTCATCTCCCAGCATTCATCCCAGCCTTCCCTGACTGCACACTTGCAGTCTGAGTCCTGGCATGACAAAGTAAGTTTCAGTAGTTCGGTTTCCAGCATCACTCTCCCAGAAGATCATGAGTGTCCCTATCACTGTCGATCCTGTCTTAAGGTTCTTCATAGCCTTTATCAACTTTGGTATAGTCTGCATAAATATGTATCTTTATAAGACATCTCCAAGGTGTCAGAACACAGTCCAAGAGTGGAGTCCTGGGAGAATTCTGAGTGCTTGTGAGAAAACTCCAAGAAAACACGACAAGAGTCTTGTGACCTCACTTTCTTCAAAAACAGAATTATTCTTGGAATGTGTTGTCATGCCTCTCCCAGGTGTGGCACACAGGAGTGAGTGTACCTCAGCTGTTGTTTCCATACGCCTCTAGAGAAAAGCATGTTTTTGCCACGTGGGCTGACTTGTTTTTGTGATTGCACACTTAACTTGGATAACTCTTCCTAACCCTCAGAGTATAATTCACCTGATGGTCTTAATAAAGTTGACTATTGCATGAGACTTTAGTCTGCCTCATTTTTAGGCCATGCTCTCCAAGATTCATGCTGCCATTAGAGCAGTAGGCAAGTGGTACAACAAATCAGGGACCTGAGGTGGTCAGTAAATGAGTGGGATCCCTCACAGCAGGACAGAATCAGGGAAGTCTTTTCCTTCTGTTGAACTTGTGCATCGTGTCTTAAAGGAAGGAGGAGCACAGGTATGAGATTGCTTGCACGTTGCTTATGAGTATAATCCCTCGTTTCCAGAAGAAGGAACATCAAATGAAGAAGTATGGAATGGTGTCCAAAAAACTAATGAAAAAACATATAAAAGAAAGTGGGGGGACTCCTATTCAGTTTTGAGTCACTTGGGCATTAATTCAGACCATTATCAAAATGCTTGTGGAATATAAAGAGGCAATTAATCATGATGAAGAGATGGCTGATGCCTTGAATAAATAACCTTGAAACTGGTAAAAGAGGCAAATACAAAATTTCAGCACCACTGACAGCTATGCTGGTGATGGTGACAGTCCCTTCAGTTGCTTTACTGGAGCCTCCTTTAAATTCATATCCTCCATAGCCTGAAAATGATCCTGAAGCTTGGGGTGAGGAATTTGATAAACAATGTAATCCTGAATTCCTTCCACTTCCTGGTGAGGATTTAGGAGAACCCTTGGTAAAGCTAAATTTACAACTTCAACAAGTTAGGGCACAATGGGGAAATGGAATTCATTTTCCAATTCCTTCCTGGCTTTGGTATTTCCAATGCAGTACCCAATCTGCTTAAAACTCTAGAAGGAAAGACTGCATTAGATACCCCCATGTATAATCTTGAGAGACAAGAAGAGAGCTACAGCTATTTGAATCCAGACTAAAGGAAGTCTTTGTTATGTCCACCCTTCACGCCCTTTACATTTACTTATTTTCCCCACTAAATTGTCTCCTACAGGTATCGCAACACAAGAAGATAAACCTTTGGAATGGACTTACTTATACCATAAGGGTCATAAAATGCTACAGCTTTCTTTACTCTTCTTGCTCAATTAGCAAACCAGGGGAGGACGCAATGTCAACAATTATATAGGTTTTATCCCTGCTGTATTTTTTTTTACCATTACCTAACAAATAGTTTAAAAGTGTCTTGGAACTCTATGGATTTTCAAATTTCAATTGTAGATTACTAAGGAAGGAATAGGAAATAAATATCCAGCTGACAAACTATGAGATTTTCTCATATTAACTGTATTTGTGGTTACGAAAATGTTCTACCTTCTACCGTTCCAAAGGCAGATACGTACTTGATTGATGGCTCATCTTGTGGTATAGGAGGGATTCATGGTCCAGATATTCATCAATGTATTAATACTTCTTTTTCTTCAGATCATCAGATAGAACTGGCTGGTTTAATTAATCTATAATAGTTAATTCACAAACTCTTAAATATTGTTTCAGATTCGGCTTATTATTTACATCAACAGATTCATATTCATGACACTCTTACTTCCCTGGTTTTATTGCAGAAGGAAATAAAGCAAAGTGATGAATTTACTTGCCCTATTCTTGCTTCTCCAGAAGAAAACTGAGAAGAAGTATGCATTTGTCACTCCAGATGGATCCAATGAAACATATCCTCCAGTCCTGGCCCATTAGGAAGCTGGTGTAGAGCATGGAGACGGTGGAAGTCACCAGAAAGAGAGCAAACCTCCAGCTAAATGGCAAAAAGAGACCTGCAACAACCTTTCATATTATCTGAAGTTTGCCATCCTGCAACCAAGCTAAATTCCTATGCAGCAGGAGAGATTTATTTTACTAATGACTCTGTGTTTATGACTGGAGCTTAGGGCTGTAGTAGACTCATCCATCTGAAGAGGGGCTGAGTTTAATTTTCCCTTGGGATTTGAAACACTTCTCATTTGCATGGGACATTATAACATCTGTATTCTGACTAAAGGTAAACATGAGCTTATGTTCTATAAGGTAGTAGGACTACTAATCATATGGGTCTCTTTTCAAGGTAATCTCTAGATTTTTCTGATCAATATAATAATGTAGCTAATAGTAATGGACATAGTTTGGATCTCTGTTCTTGGTGGTAGAGTATTACACGCAATACTTTCACTGATCTAATATTACACTTTGTTTGCTTAAAGGATACTCATGAATCAAATGACAATTAGATTTATCTTCAGTATCTCAAAACCACTCTGGATATCCTGCTATTGAAAAACAAAAAAAGAGGAGATGTCAAAGCACAATCCAAGAATGGTTTCCAGTGAGAATTCTGAGTGGTTATGAGAAATCTCCAAGGAAACAAGACAAGAGTCTTGTGACCTCACTTTCTCAAAACCACAGAATTGTTCTTAGAATGTGTTTTTGTGCCTCTCCCAGGTATAGCAGAGAGGAGTGAGTTTACTTCAACTGTTTATTCATAGGCATCTAGGGAAAAGCATGTTTTCCCATGTGCGGCTTGTCCTTGTGATTGGACCCTGTATTCAGGTGACTCTTTTATCTCTCAGAGTATAAATTATCTGATATTCTGAATAAATTTGGATATTGTATGAGACTTGGTCCACCTGATTTTAGGCCCTGCTTTCCCAGATTCATACCTCCAATCAGAGTGGTAAGTACAGGGAACCACAGCTTTTGCATTCTCTACACTGAGAATGTGCCTGGAACACAAGCAATGCTCAGTATGTCTTTACTGGGTGATCTGAACAGCCTTCTGGAGATGTATATATGCTGGCTCATAGTTCTGATACTCTCCTACTACCTACCACCAATGTTCTTTAGTATTGTCTTTGAGACACCACATGCTTTTAAATTCTTTCCTGGATGTCGCCCATTATATGTTCTCTCTGCTGTTTTGCAATGGTTTACAAACACACACACACACACACACACACACACACACAAAGGAAGTTACCATACCAGTATATTCATGCCTTGGTGACTCCTGGCACATAGGAATATGCAATATGCCTGGGACTAGCTCTTGTAGACTAGGCTGGCCTTGAAATCACAGAAATATGCTTGCCTCTGCCTCCCGAGTGCTGGGATTTAAAGGCATGTGCCACCAACCAATGCCCGGCTATGCAATATGCCTTTTTAAAAGTTAAGTCTAATTCTTCATATATCACATGCATTGTCACTTCAAAATTTTTGTTTCTGCCACCTCTTAGATACCAAATACTGTTTCTCTCCTCTCAGTTAATACACCCATTTTGTCAGTAAACAGATGTCCATATTACTTAAGAAGAAATTTTTATATGTGCTTCTCAAATTGTGTACCGAGGAGTAATTCTGGGTGAGGGCAACTAGAGTTTATTCTCAAATTTTTGTAGTGGAAGCAGTAACTATACCACCACCAGCACTACGGCTTAAGGTAGCTCATGGTTTCACATTAGGATGTGCTATAGTCAGTTCGTGCATGCTGTCTTTTTTGTGAAGCTGAAGTTAAAGGTTACTATGACAAAAAGAAAGAGCAAGTTCCTGAAAATCAGTATGGGACAGAAAATGAGGGTGCTGGTGTCCACCTAGATCCCAAGCACTGAGAAGTTGAAAAGTATCTGCTAGAAAAGTGGACCTCATTAGAAGCCATGCAGATACTTCATTTACTTGAGTGCTAACGGCAAGGAAAATATTGAAATACGATAGTCAGGACCGCGTGCTAAGGAACTGTGAGCATCTCAACACTGTCTTCGTGCTCCTTTCTCTGGTGGTTTGAATTAGAATGCAACTCAGAAGCTCATGCATTTGAACAGTCGGTTGCCAAATAGTGAAACTGTTTGGGAAGGATTAGGAAGTATGGCCTTCTTGGAGGAGGTGTGTCACTAGGGGGTAAGCTTTGAGTTGTCTAAAGCTCATGCCAGGCCCAGTTAGCTTTCTGCCTCCTACTTGTCAATAAGGCCATGAGCTCTAAGCAACTGCTCGAGCACCATGCCTGCCTGCCTGCTGCCATGATTCCCTCCATGGTGATCATAACAGACGTTAGCCCTCTAGAACGGTAGGCCCAAGTGAACTATCTTGGTCATGGTGTCTCTTCACAGATAGGTAATCAACTGAGCACCCCTCGCCACTTTTCCCCTTCTCCAGTTCTACCCCTGCTTCTCCTCTTCTCTCTGTGGTCTTCAGTGAGACTGAATAACGGGTTTAATGATTCTGAGTCATTGACCTATTTACTAGTGAAGGGAATGGCCTACATCCATTTTCCCTCACTGACCTGAGCTGGAGGCCCTATTATAGAGTTACGACCTTTCCATCTGGTGCTCTCTGATTTAATTTGCTTTACACCTGATAACTGTAAGTTAGCACTGCCTGCTTCATTTTGGTACAAAATGAAGAATAGCCCATAAAATAATTACCTTGTTGTGGCAATGAACAAAAACTTTAGTTCTCTGCTTCACAGCAATTATTTCATTACACTTAATCATCTGATAACAATCATTCTTTTATCACCTATTTCAAACAAAGGTAACAGCCACCACATGTTTTCCCCTAGCTTTGACATGATACTCAATTGAAAAAAAAATCATTCCCAGAACACTCTTAGTATCTTTCTCCTCAAGGAATCCCCATTGAGGTCCTATTCTTCTCTTATCCTTTCGAAGACCAGTGAAGGGTCCTCAGGCCCCTTCAGCCTATGCCACACGCCCTTTGGGAGAACACACCTTTGCAAACAGTTGTACATGGGTCTGAACTACAGGTAATTACATAGCACGCTACTCACTCAGGACAAATTCTATTTGCTACCACGAAAGTCATTACCATTTATTTCATACAGGCTTCTCAGAAAAAAGAGTGAAGAAATGGGATGCAGGGTTTAAGGTAGGTTTTGAAGGAGATATCAATGTGTCCTTGTTTTAGCCAGTGTTCTATCGCTGTGAAAAGACACTATGACCATGGTACCTCTTACAAAAGAAAGCATTTAATTGGGGTTTGCTTACCATTTAGGAGGTTTAGTCCGTTATCACCATAGTGGGGAGCGTGGCAACATGGGGACAGAGATGCGGCTAGAAGAAGTAGCTGAAAGTTCGACGTTCAGATCCACAGGCAATAGGAAGAGAGAGACTCTGGGCTTGTGATGGACTTTTGAAACCTCAAAAGCCACCCCCAATGACACATTTCCTCCAACAAGGCCACCCCTCCTAATCATTTCCAATAGAGTCACTCCCTGATGAGCAAACATTCAAATCTATAAGCCTGTGAGGGGCATTCTTCTTCAAACATTGCAGTCCCTGGTGGGTCAGCTTAAGAACAGGTACAGAGGTGATCACAGGGTTTTGTAGAAATCCCGGGGAAGATATGGAAAGGACAGCTAAGGGGGCAAGAAGCTATAGTTTCATCACAATTCTGCCTTGAGATAGACTGGAGGCTTTTGATGATGGGCTTCAAATAGAACATGGTCTCCTGCTTTCTATAATAGAATATTTGACTAGTTTTCCATTTTCTGTTTCTTCTCTTAAAGCTGAGGCAGGTATGGGATTTTTGTGTTATTGTAATTGTTGTATTGGTTTAGTTTTAAAGCCATTTGCTTACCTGGCACATTTTTTCAACACTTATAATTAATTCATCTTTCATTATTAAGCAAATCAATCAAGGTGATGACTGAGGAAGTGTTGCCTGGTGAGGAAACTTAATTCTTAAAATTTTAATATAGTCTTCAAAGTAAATGATATAGGCCAGAGAGATGGCTGTGATTCTCTCTCTCTCTCTCTCTCTCTCTCTCTCTGTGTGTGTGTGTGTGTGTGTGTGTGTGTGTGTGTGTGTCACACACAAAACTTTAAAAGTAATAAAAAAGTTAATTTTTTTTGGCCTGATAGATACTCATTTCCTCAAACTACAGCAAGAAAAACATATATTATTGATTTGTTTTGTCCAAGATTAAAATATACACATAATTGTTTCCAAATACTCTTAGCTTTCCTCATCTTGCTCTATATCAAATATTTGTGAAGACTTCATTTCAACACATCTAGCATATTTATGCCAACTGTCCATCAGTGGAAGTGTAGGACACCAGAGTGTGTTGAAGAGACAGTGATATGTTCCTGGAACTTCTCTCCCTTCCCTCAGTCTTTATCTGTTCCTCTGATTCCTTGCCAGAGACTCTGTACTTGTGTTATGTAACACCCACTATTCCTGTGTATGGCATGTTCCTTTATTTTCACTATGTTTTATAACCAGTATATAAAACAAGAACTGATCCACATTAGCTGACTGGGAAGTTCACGTTTTACTTCCAATTGTATTCGTATTTTTCTCATCCCAACACAGTTATTTGCTCAATGAAGTTTAAATTTTGCCATTCGTTTTTCTTTATCTCTCTAGCTTATGTCATACCTTTCTTGTCTTCTTTATTTGTTGTTTAATTCCATCCTGCTGCATCTTTTCTTCTTTCTCCAATGATCCCTTCCTTTCATTCACCTCCATCCTCTTCCTTCCCTTCTCCACTCCCTGCTCTCTCTCTCTCTCTTTCCTCTCTCTCTCTCTCTCTCTCTCTCTCTCTCTCTCTCTCTCTCTCTCTCTCTCTCTCTCTCTCTCTCTCTCCCACACACACACACACACACACAGACACACACACTCCGTGTTTCTTGACCAGTATTTATCACACTAAACAATATTGTAATTTCAATGCCTTGTATTCGCAGTATATTTAAATGAAATTCTAACCCATGTAGTTAAATTATTTAATTCCTCCTAATAGTTAGCTCATAGCTTTCCAGTGTGGAACTAACAGAAGTGTGTTTCAAGTGGGAGTATGAGAAATCTCAGGTACACTATAATAGAATTCATTCTTCATACATAATATATGTGCATACATCATCCATAGCTAACAGAGAAACAATAGTATCACATCTAAATTGCTATGGTAGATTTCTAAATGTTCCATTTTGGTTCAAATTGATATTCTATACAACTACATTGACTTATTTTGACCAAGAATTCTCAAGTTTGCTTTCAGGAATATATTTTGGGTCCAGCACTCTAATATCAGATGTTTACACGCACACACACACACACACACACACACACACACACACACACACTGTGCAATTTGTTCCTGCGTTGCTCCTAATGTGAAACTCTTATGATAAGACAGACCACATTCGCATTTTTTTTCAGAAACAGCCTTTCATAAAGCAAAAGGGTGTGGAAATTGATAGCTGCTGACACCTCTAGTTTGTGTAATAGAAAATTTTAGTGACGTTTTCTATGGAAGTTCTTCACAAAAATGAGACTTATCAATCACCTTATTTTTAAGGCAGATGGGGCTCACTGAGAGGCAGCTGGGATGCGATGATGGAAATGGTGCTCAGTTATTACTTTGAAATTCAGCTCTATTCACTTAGCTTCTTATTTACTTTTCTTTCTAACTGTATCTGTTATGAATATCTCAGAAAGCCTCCATTGATCTCAGAAGCGTATATTGGGACAGGTATCAACAACTTCGGGAGCTAAGAGAAAAATGAGTTTCAAAGCTGAATGAAGATGCTGAGATGCATGGTCGAGGGTCACACATCACTGCTCTGGTTTCCTGCTGTGCTCTTTGACAGGCCAGTAACTTTTCATGTCAGAGGCCCTGGGCAGGTCAAGTGTGGGCAAGGTGTACATTTCTTTGATTTGGGTTACTTTGCATTATATTACCTGGCAATGCTTGAAACACCCTCAGTTGCTCCCTGACAGCTAGAAAGCTTTGATTTTCACTTTCCCCTTCCTAATCAAGAATCCATTTCCATAGAAACACAAACGGGAAGGGCATGGTGAAAGCAATTTGTCTGCTTCTGCTTCCATTTACATGGAAATGGAATTTGCAGCATTAAAAATAAAAGCTTTAATAAGTAATATTTTCAAATGCATCTCTCAGATTTAACCCTCTCAACTTATAAAGTAGTTGCTGGGAGTTGAAAATTTGAAGCATAACAAGGCAATTTTATACCTAGGCAAATCATAATCCTTGAATGTAAGTTCCTGACCCTGAAACACAGCTGGTCTCAGCTGCTTTTCCCAGATCTAACATGTTCCTTTTCTACCAGGGAATGTATTTTACATCTTCCTCCTAGAGAAACTATAGAGGTGGGCGGGTAACACGGTGTGGCTTTAGGTTCAAAATCATGTAGTACTCTTTTGTCAATTTCTACTCCTTGGGAGCTTTCTCCTATTTCTTCCTGTAGTTTTCTCTGCTATGGATAATTTTCTATGACTGTAAACTATCGACAAGACACATAGTGGTGCTTCACATTATGAGGAATGGTCAACATTCTAGCATTTACAGAGTGAACTAAACAACCTGCCTATTATTAATTAATAAAGTAAAATACCAGTTTGGAATGGGAGTAGGAATCGGGTCCTATCAAAGTCACTCAGCTTGTTCACCATTTTTAAGGATGTTTTGGGGGTAAAGAAAACCCTTTGAAATCATTTTCCACAGTTTTAGTTTAAATAAATAGTTTGCTCCAGAATCAAAGGAACCAATTAATTTAAAATAAGGCAACAGAAACCACTGACATAGGAACCACTAGAGTTCTTTTTGCTTTTCAGTTGAATGAGTCAAGTCAGTTTCTAACTATTGGCACTTGACATATTGAGATTTCTAAGAAACAGGAATTATCATTGGATCTTGGTCCCCACTTCATTCTGCTCACCCTCTCCTGGATCTCCTGGACTGGAAACTGCAGGAGGATCGACTTGCCCCTGGAGGACTGAGCGACCAGAAGCATGCAGAAGAGCCTGCCTACCCCTACCCCCACTCAGGGCAGAGGACAGAGGGCAGAGGGCAGATCGCAGAATGCAGAATGCAGAGGGCAGAGCTCCCACCCACAAGGAGAGGGAGTGCTCAGACCCACCTGCACACACCATGAGACCCATCAATGAATTGGACATGCTTGCACCCACTGGAGGAGAATTGTGGATCCTTACTCACCAGGAAAGGAAGAGACCCCACCTGTACCCACTGAAAGAAGGGATGGGAAGATGACAATACAAGAACAAATCCAACGACAGAAGAATCAATATGATGCCACCGCAGTCTAAGGACTCTACACCAGCAAGATCTGAAAATCACAACACAGATGAAAAAGAAGAGAACAGCCTTAAAAACAACTTCATGAAGATGATAGAGACTCTAAAAAGAAGAGATGAGAAAATCTTTTAAAGAAATGAAAAAAATACAAACCAAACATTACAAGAAACAATTCAAACAGTGCAAGGTTTGAAAGCTGAAATAGAGACAATAAAAAAAACACAGTCTGAAGGAATGCTGGAATTAGAAAAGGTGAGTAAATGATCTGGAACTACAGATGCAAGCATAACCAATTGGATATAGGAGTTAGAAAAGAGTCTCAGGTGTTGAAGATTTACTAGGAGAAATAGATTCTTCAACCAAAGAAAATCTTAAGTCCAATAAATCCCTAACACAAAATATCCAGGAAATATGGGACACCACGAAAAGACCAAACTTAAGAATAATAGTTATAGAAGAATGTGAAGAAACCCAGCTCAAAGGGGCAGAAAACATATTCAAGAAAATCATAGGAGAAAACTTTCCCAACCTAAAGAAAGACATGACAATATGGGTACAAGAAGCTTACAGAACACCAAATAGAGTGGACCACAAAAGGAAGTCCCCTCTCCACATAATAATAAAAACCCCAAACATACAGAATAAAGAAAGAATATTAAGAGCAGCAAAGGAAAATGGCCAAGTAACATGTAAAGGAAAATCTATCAGAATCACATCTGACTTCTCCATGGAAACTCTGAAAGCCAGAAGGTCCTGGATATTCTACCAACACTAAGAGACTACTATACCCAGCAAAGCTTTCAATGACTATAAATGGGGAAAACAACATATTCCACTACAAAACCACATTTAAAAAATACATATCCACAAATCCAGCACTACAGAAAGTACTGGAAGGAAAATCTTCATTACAAGCAAGGGAATTGCGCTCACAAAAACATAGGCAATAGATAATCCAACTTTACCAAAACACAAAAGAAACATGGGGGTAAATCCACAAACAATGACACCACCAACAACAAATAAAAAAGAAACAAACATTAACTCAATGGTTCTTAATCTCCCTCAACATTAATGGTCTTAATTTGCCTATAAAAAGACACAGGATAACACAATGGATATGAAGACAGAATCCATCCTTCCGCTGCATACAAGATACATACCTCAACTTCAAAGACAGATATTACCTCAGAGTAAAGGGTTGGGATAAGATTTTCCCATCAAATGGACCCAAGAAACAAGCTGGTGTAGCTATCCTAGTATCAAACAAATTAGATTTCAAACTAAAATCAATCAAAAGAGATGAAGAAGAAGGTCATTTCATATTCATCACAGGAAAAATCCATCAGTTTGAAGTCTCAATTCTGAACATCTATGCCCCAAATACAAGGGTGCCCATGTTCATAAAAGAAACATTACTAAAACTCAAATCACACATAAGATCTCGCACAGTTATAGTGGGAGACTTCAATACCCCACTCTCACCACTTGACAGGGCCACCAAACAGAAACTTAACAAAGATACAAAGGAACTAACAGAAGTTATGACCCAATTGGTTTTAACAGACATCTATAGAACATTCCACCCAAACACAAAAGAATATACCTTCTTCTCAGTGACACATGGGACCTTCTCTAAAATCGACCACATAATTGACAGCATAGCAAACCTCGACAGGTACAAAAAAATGGAATAACCCCCTGTATCTTATCGAACCACCGTGCTTTAAAGTTAGAATTCAACAACAACACAAATTCCAGAAACACTACAAACTCATGGGAATTGAACAATGGGCAATTGCACCATTCTTGGGTCAAGGAAGGATTAAAGAAATAAATTAAAGACTTCCTAAAACTCAATGAAAATGAAGACGCAACAAACCCAAAACTATAGGACACTTTGAAGATAGCACTAAGTGGAAAGTTCATAGCACTAAGTGCCCACATGAAGAAACTGGAGAATAGTAGCACTAGAGAATTAACAGCACAACTGAAAGCACTAGAGCAAAAAGAAGCAAACCCACCCAAGAAGAGTAGACACCATGAAATAATGAAATTGAGGGCTGAAATCAATAAAGACAAAACAAAGGAAACAATAAAAAGAACCAATGTAACAAAGAGTTGGACCTATGCCCTGCCCCTGATTATGTCATAGATTTTGGAGATTCCCCCATGGAGAGCCTCACCCTCCTTGGAGAGTGGAGTGGGGACTGGGTGAGAGGTTGGGGGAGGTTTGAAGGGGGCAGGAGAGGAGGGGAGGGAGAGGGAGATTGGACTGACATGGGAAGCAAGCTTGTTTCTGAAATAAAAATTTTAAAAATGAATTATCTTTGATAGAGAAAGTAGAAGGAGTCTGAGAAGGAAGACATGAATTTGGGGACAAAGGAGAATAATAACTTCCTAATGTAATGGGAAAATCCATTTGAGAAAAAAAACATTCAAATGACCTGTCTGCCTGCCTGCAGCTCTCTCTCTCTCTCTCTCTCTCTCTCTCTCTCTCTCTCTCTCTCTCTCTCTCTCTCTCTCTCTCTCTCTCTCTCTCCCTACCCATCTATTCATGGTGCTGAGGTGGAACCACTGGACCACCACTCTATACCCTTAGCCCAAGATTTCTTTCTTTAAAAATTAAAGAAAAACTTAGAAGACCACATCCTCTTCCTCCAGACACTCAGTACTTGATTTCTGGAGGCGTTGGGGGAACTGCCACCAGGCAACATGTTATAAGTCAGGACTCGGTAAGCTTTTTCTACTTGTGACATTCTTTCCTCTGGGAAATCTGTGTACAACACCCAGAATATAGATGTACAATATGTGCATGCTAAACAAACAGTCCCTAGTGCTAAGACATGAAATATATTTTAAAGCAATAATTTACATATGTGTAATTTTAGGTGGAAGCAAGTTTACTAAGATTGGCAGGCTTATCTGTTTTATGTAAGAAGTAAATCTTGGATGAGCATTAGCTACTTCAGGATATAAAGCATCTTCAATATGTTTCAGAATTGGGCAACACTTTTATTTTATAATCATCAATGCTGAGAACAACACTTTGCATGAATACGCCAAAACAGGCAGAAATGTTTAGAGTTAGTTACTTCATAAATTGTTGCAAGTTTTCTCTTAATCTCAAACCAAACTTCACTGAACCACTTGCCAGCAACCCAAACAACAAATTCTAAATCAAACATCTAGCACAGTACAAAACAAAAATACACAAACTTGATACTTACACTCTGTGGAATTACAGTAGAAAGGATTGAAGTCTAAGTCTTTGTAACCTTGTAATCTCTTCAGCCACTGTTGGAGCATTCTGTTATAGCACAATTGAGAAACTGACATAGACATCAAGTGTACATTCTTTCTAACACCCACAAAGCCTGCAGGTTAATTTATGGTATCAAACACTCAAATGCACTCTTGGCAAAGGGGGTGGTCACAGGGACAGAGATATCCTGGTCATTTTATTTGTACACAAGTAATTTGTTCATAATATTATGACACTATACACTTTTTATGAAGATCCACTAAACAAACCTCTCCCTGGATTTCACCCACTGTTTTCTAACTTTCCTGAAATCATTGAACAAATCAGCGGACCACCTCCAGCAAAGCAACAGGACCTTACAGAATGCAAGTGGAACTCTCAGCTCATTCCCTCATCTCCTTCTTATTCCTCTATTGTCTCATTTATTTTCATGTGTTTACTTAATTTTCTATCTTGTATTGTTAATGAAAGTAAACCACCTACAATACAAGAGAACAAATTATCCCAAATCTTAGAAACTCAGAATATCTAGATCTCATTTTTTCTGTCTTTTAACTAAGAGATATGAGACTAACTGACAGTTTTGGGATCAATGTCTCTTAGACTGTTTCACAAGTCAGCTGGTGCTCTGAGGTTTTTCAGGGGCTAGAGGCCAAATTTCCAATGTCATTCAAATAATGGTTGGCTAGAGAGCTCAACTTCTTACCACAGGACCCTCTTCATTGGGGTTCTAACAATATGGCAGTTGGCGTCTTCTGAGGGGAAAAAGAAGAGAAAATTGACCAGCCCAAGGTTCTATACCCTGCTTTTAGAACACATCATTTCTTCACATGTTAAAACAAAGATATCAACCCTGCTCAACATGAGAAAGAAAGAAGTTTCCAGAGTAGAAGTAACTATCATCAATTGGGATCAATTGAAGATATCCAGGCTGGCTACTACATTCTCTAAATGTTCTCTGAGACAATGTCAACATATAAGTGTGTAGTATTAACTATGAAGAAGACAGGAGATAGGCTTTAGGTAACCTTACGGTAGGTGAATTCATTCATGATGTGTCTTATGGATCAGAGTTCATAAAAGCAAATCAAATACATGAGGTACAGTGGATGAAAAGAACAAAGACTAATGACTCAGAGATTTAACAGAGCTACCAAGTTGATAAAATTATTAGCAACAAGAATATCAGTGGAAGGAATTTTGTTACTTTATATGAAAAAGAAAAAAAAATGTGTATTAATTAGGATAGTGTGGCTCACAGATATTAAAACTCAACATAAATTATCTTAAAGGAAAAGTGAGGCAACCATATTCAGTGATCCATATAACTGGAAAGTTTTGGTGGGGCATACAGGTAAGACTAGCTTCAAGACTAGCTTCAATTAAAGAAAATCACACAGTCAATTTCTCTCCTCCTCTTTCCTTTCTTTCCAATGTAGCTACAATGTAGATCGTGAGTATGGCTATCTGTTATTTGCATCAGTTGTTATGGAGACAGACTCTATCTTACCATTGGGAGATTCTCCAGGTCTGCACAAGTTGTGGTGTGGGGGTTTCCTTAATCAAAGACTTCAGGATGCTTGATAATGCAGCAATGTCGGTTGAATGATCAGCCGGCCATTTCTGGCCACCTTTTCTAGTGTAGCTGTCCATTATCAAGGTTGGAAGAATTGGTCCCTTTCCTAGCTTCCTTTGCTGGTGGTAGAACCAATCCAAATAAAATGCATCTTCCAGATCCTAAGAAGATACAAAGAAGGTGATGCTGACCTTCTGCTCTTCTGCCCTGTTCACAAATATCATTGCTGTTAATTACCACCATAAATTATTTCTGAGAACCATGACACAAAATGAGAAACTGAAGAGCAGCAGAGTCACTAGGGCAGAGCTAAGTCCCCAGTGTTGCTAGTGAGTTGTTGAACCAAAAAAACAACTAGCCAACCACCCTCAACCTTCTTGCTGTAAGAAGCAAATCATTCCTAGACTCGATTAAGTCACCTTTGGGGCAGAGCTTAGGTAATTTAGTATCTAATACACACTTGAACTGGAGCAGGTGGACACCTGGGATAGGAACTAAAAGCCAACCAAACTGACCCAAGTCTGTGGTGATATTTTGTTTATGATCTAACAAATGAAGCACACCTGAAGATAAGAGTGCAAAGCTAGCCACACTAGTTAGCCATAGAGGCCAGGCAGTGGTAGCACACACCTTTAATCCTAGTACTTCGTAGACAGAGGTCTGTTAATCCAAGACCACCCTGAGCTACACAAAATTGATCCAGTCTAAAAGAGAAACAGAGCTCACCCAAAGGTGATCCCAGCACTTGGGGTCCACATCTTTAATCACGGCACTAGAGAGGAATACAAGGCAGGAGAAGACAGGAGCTCAGTGCAGTTGTGGTTTGGTGGAGACAGATGCAGTCTGGAGATGCAGTCTGAGGACAGGATCACTCTTTCAATCTCAGCATTGGTAGAGGTGATAACTCTCTAGTGGTTATCCACTTTGTTTCTCTGATCTTCAGCACTAACCCCAATATAGAACTCTGAGTTTTTATTATTAAGAACAGTTAGAATGCATGCTGCACAAGTCCGGGGGTCAAGCTTGCTGGGGGGCAGGTTTCCTGAGATGTGAGCTGTTCTATTAGTTCATTGCCAACTCTCATATAGAATTTTCTTGCCCCAATGGACAGCGTCGCCCCATAACCAGGAAAGAAAAGAGGAATTTTTTCACACACCACAATTCCAGGGCAGCTGCTGCAAAGTCAGGCACTATGAAAGCAAGCATATGACATCTGATGATCAGGTAGACACACTGGGTTCTTATGAAGTTCCTTGAAAGCCACTCCCTGGTGATCTGGGAGGAATGAACTCAGAAGTCATCAATTAGGATGAATTCGCGATATCTCTTCTCTGATCATCTTATGTCCTCACCATATGCTCAGACCATTACATCCCCAGGAAATACTTACTACAGGAATGACTCAGCCGTCTGAAATGCTGGTGTCTTGAAGAAAGACTGACTGTGTAGATCAGCCCTGAGCATGACTTGTCAAAGCAACTCTGCTAGAAAAAATTTTGAACCTAAAATATCCAAAGGCTAAGTGATTGTTAAAATGGCATTTAGTACTTGGATATGAGCTGACTGTGCCTCGCAGCACCTAACAGAACTTCCACAGCAGTAGGCCTAATGTTAAAGAGAAATGTGAGGATATAGAAGAGGGGAAATAATGAAGACGAACAGATCTAGAAAATATCTAACCTTTTAAAGGCCAAAATAAATTATGGTCTTTTGCTTAGAGAAAAGAAAGCTATGTATGAATGTTAGTCATCCATCTGTAGGCTATTATAATATTATCAGAATGCTGTTCAGTTCTGTCCCTTTTCTTTGGAGATTAGAACTTCACATAATATTGATTTGATGTGCCTGGATTGTTTGGTTGTCACAAGAAATGATTCTTATCTCCTTGGGACTACTCCACTAAGATGTAATGACATCTCATCTTCTCCGGTGGCACATTTCTAAGGAAAGGGCCCTGGTTTCACAGTCCTGATTCACCACAGTGAGACAGTCACCAAGTTTAATATAAACTATACCACTCCACTGAGAACCAAAGACTGGAGAGGAACTAGAGTTAGGGGGCCATGGTTAGACAGACCAGTGAAACAGGGAGTTTAACTGCAACGTCCTTCACCAGCTCCTACATCAGACCCTGATGCTAGGACACATGGTTAGGAAAGCTCTAGAAGCCCCCAGGACCAACTCCAATACTGTGTGGCTTAGAAGCAACTCTCCAGCACCCCACAGGCAATTACCAAATACCTGCAGAGAGAGAGCTCCTGGCAAATTCCCAAGCTTGAAATTAAAACTGGTGGTCTTTGGCTTGGTTCCACAGGCTCCACAGATATCCTCCTCTCAGTGAGCAGCCCCCAACACACCACTAATAAGCCCTAAAGAACTAACTAGATATCTGGAACCATCTACCATGCATGGATTTTGAAATAGGGTTGAAAAATTCTAGCACTAAAAAGAAAAAGAGAACACCCTTGATAGTTCATTGCTACAAAAAAGCCTGATTAATCAACTTACAAAGAGAAGAGATTTACTTTATATTTTTAAAAGTACTTTTAAATATGTGTCTCTGTGTGTGTACATATCCGTGTGTGTTTGCCTGTGTGTGTGTGTGTGTGTGTGTGTGTGTGTGTGTGTGCGTGCAGGTGTGAACTCCTTGAAGCTGGAGTTACAGGCATTTGTGAGTTGCCCACCATAGGTTCTCATAACAGAACGCAGGTCCTCCGGTAAAACAGAAGTGCTCTTACCCACTAAGCCATCGAGGACTCAGGCATTTGCTTCATAGCTTCAAAAAGTTCAGTCCCGGTTACTTGAACCACCACTTTTGTGCTTATGATGAAGCAGAGCATCATGGCAGGAGCCCAAATAGGAAGTCTTCATAGCTGGAAACAAAAGAGACAAGGAAAAGAAGCCAGAAGCCCAGCATCCTTTCCATCAGCACTAACCTCCTTCTATTAGACTATACCCCACAAATATTCTGCCACTTGCAAGTGGCTCTGAGCTGGGGACAACACATTCAATATATGGGCCTTTGGTAGATGTTCAAGATCCAAACTATTGAGCTCTGCTAGAGTCAAAGAGGAACTCCTACTAAAATCTAACCTATGAGTTCCTTGGCTATGGGTGGAACTTATGATGACTTACAAGGATACATATAATATTACAAAAATAATAGTAGAAAGAAAATGTGAAAGTGTTTAAGTGGAATGGTGAGATACAGCTTTAAAAATATAAGAAAATAAGTATGCTTGTGCTTATCTGGGAGAAGAAATCACGCCTACAGATGAAGCCAATCAATTTGGAGTGATAAGCCTGTTGCAGAAGGGTTATCTCTGAGAAATTAGTCAACGTTAGCACACTGTCTTTGGTGCCATAAAAGTCCTTTCTGAATCCCCACCAACTGATTAAATATTCAGACCCATGGGCTGCAAGGGAGAACGACTTCTTCAGGCCTTGAAATTAAGTCTTTTGTTTGGTCTGAGGGCTAACAAGCCATCTGAGAGCAACTTCTGCATGACTTGACCCCCAGTTTCCAGTCCAGCCTATTCAAGCCACAGGAGGCTGCTCACTGTGGTCTTTGGTTTATTACTCCACATCATTGCTCTATCTGTTTCCTGTGTCATTTTATTTTAGAGAGTCTCTGGTCAACAGTCAAGCATAAAATACAGGCACTTTGAGTCCCTTGCTGTTTTGGCTCCTCGTCATCTCTGTTAATAAAAAGAATGAATGCACAAAAGATCAGTAAAACAGAAATTATACATTAAGAGTTCAGGAGGAACTGAGCTTGGGTGCGTCCAAGTTCATGTGAATGCTCCCACAGCAGTGTGTAGGCATGAGTCTTGTTGCTACCTCCCTTCTTCTGTCAGGATCTTGTTTGTGTGTGGCCCTGGCATAGAACTGGTCTCTAAGAAGGGGCTTAGTCACAGGCTCCTAGGGAACCAAGTCTCATTATCTCTCCTCCTTGAGATATTTCCTTCTTCCTTTCTAATGAACCCAGCTCTGCTCCTTTATTCAAGATTCTTCCTTTCCATGTCTTCTCTCATGTCCTGGGTCATTGCTCTGTCTATTGCCTTGGATCATTTTCTGAATTCTGACAGACTTTAGTTAGTTCTTCCCAACGCAGTGCTTACTGGCCTATTGCTTGGAAGTTTTGGTTAGCTGTTTAACCTCGTTAAATCTTCTTTCCCCAAAGTTATGAACTCATCAAGATCAGGTAGGACCCAAGACAGGGTGACTGTAGTCCACACAGAAAGGTCTACAGGAAACTGTTTGGTCATCTGAAATGCTTTGGGAACTACAGCTGAAATGTGAGCTACTCCAGCATCTTCTTTCCTACTCTTTTGCTTCTCTTTCCGTTGACATTGAGTGACTGCAATGCTCCTGATAAAATGCCAAAAGAAGCAAATGCATCTGTAGCAAAATAACGCCCCAATGGGATGTTGCTAGTGGTGTGTAGAGTGGCTGAGCATCAATGCCACTCTTTCTCAGCATGTCCTTGCCTTGGGTCTCAGCCTCCCACAGTCCTGCACCTCTGAAAGAAGCTGCTTCCCTGGAAAGCATTCACTTCCCAGGGGACAGTAGCCCCAGCTCCTTGCTTTGAGCTTCTAACAACTTCATAGAAATCACTAGGCTATTCTTTTTTTATTTGAGAAACAATCTTATTTTACATATCAACCCCCCATTCCCTCGCTCTCCAATGCCCCCCACTAGTCCCCCCAGCACACCCCCACCCACTCCCCAACAATAGTAAGGCATTCCATGGGGATTTCTCCTTTGGCTCCTTTGCTCATCCCTACTCCCTCTCTACAACTCACTAGGTTTTTCTTTATCTCAGCCTTTAACACAGGCTCTAGGATAAAGGATGCTTGTTCTGCTTGTTCGTTATCTTCCTAGAAAAAATCAGTACTCTGATGAGAAGTAGCTTTATCAAAAAACAAAAACAAAATAAATGAGTATGCAAGGCTGAATTTTCTTTTGTCTCTTTTGGTTTAGTTGCAAAGTACTATTATGTATTAAGAAAGATTTCAACCTCTAGGCCTTTTTTTTCCCTTTTCATTCACTAAGTTCTGATACATGTAAGAGCTTATGTTAGTCTCTCCCCACAAATATAGACTTCTAAGGACAATTTTTAAAAGAACTCTTGATAAAAATTTATGTTAAAATGTCATGTTAATTCAAACCAAGTGTTTCATAGTGTCAGAAAAAAACAGGTAGCAGAGATCATTCTTAGGGGCCAAGGTGATATCAGCTCCCGATTTCTTCCTGAACTTCAGCTACCAGATTAGAATTCCTTCAGCTTCCTATGACAAAACCACAAACCTATCAGTGCCATGGTTGACCTTTTCTGGTCTCTTCCTATTGTTACAAAAAATGTGTCCCCTGGTGTAAAACAGCAAATATTTCTTCATATAATTCACAACCTGTTTCTCTATCCTCTAAAGCCTTACTCTATCAATAATGTCTCCAGTTTTCTGTCACTATACCATTCTTTCCCATCACCAATTTGTCACATATGAAACAAGGGCAACAACAAAAGCAGGCATTTCCCTCTCCAGACAACTGGTCTACCCCATTTAAAATACTGGTAACTTCCAGTCATATCTTCAGTCTAGCATTTCCTTTTGCCTCTCAAAGATATTGTCATCTCTATGCACATCTCAAGATTGCTCAATTCTACACAGGTGACTTTTGCCCAACTATTTCCCTCTCTTTTTCCCAATCTCAGGAAATGAGGCTATCAATTTATTTAAACCGGAGGTCTAGAAAACATTTCTGTTACAGTTCTGCCCTTACTGTCCTCCTTCAAAAGGTAAAGATTTTACTAGATTAACAAGATTGTCTTGTTAGTCACTGGCTACTAAACCTGAGTAATTTGAGATATGAAACACTCATTATGATAGAAATAACCAGAAGAATTAAGGACACCTCTAATCTTAAGTTATTAACTGAAATCCAAATTTATTGGGCTGTGCCAAAGAACCATATAAACAAAAGTTCTGAGAAGAAGGGAAGAAATCCACTAGGTAGACTGTAAGTTCTGTAAGTTTATAAGGAAGGACCATGGGTGTTCCTCTTCTCTTTACCAGAGAACTACTCTATTCAAATGTCCTGATAAAAAGATCCTGGATCCAAGGAAATCACCCAGACTATAAGGCATAATAAGACAAGAGGCAAATGCAAATTTAGGTTCAAGAGCAGGAAAGCTAACTTAATGAGAAAGAGAAATTACATAGGAATAAACAACTTATCGAATCACTGTTGAGCTAATGAAAAACACTCTAGAGAACAGACAGACACCATACTGAAAATAATTGCCAAGGCAACTGCTGCCCCAAAGTGATAAAGAAACAAAGAAGCAGTGTGAACTGAAAACTGTATTGTAAATATATATTTTATGTATTGTATATTAAGTCTTCACACATACTACCTGCTCCAAGATCTCCATGAATTAGGATGAATATCTGAAGCCCTTTCTCTCCCTTCTGCCTGACCCAGTTCCCTAATTGGCTGAATAATACACATGATCTAAGCACATTTGTATTTTTGTTTGGATTTATGCATTTACTCATACGGACATCTATATAAATGCATGTACATATAAACATTGCATCTGAAAGGTTGTATTTAATGGCTATACTTTTTTCTGAAGAAAATGTGGCATAGAATACATAAATATGAAAGTAGCTGCATATATAGCAATAAGGGATTTATTATTTTCTGTTTGCAAATATCCTATTGTTTTCTGAAATTGTTAGTTTAATCTAGGCTATCCTTAACAAAAAGTGAAGATAATAACAAAGATGAGTATATCCCACGTTTGAGGGAAGATTTTGGTAACCTGGAGTCTTTTGAAGGACCTGTGACACAGACTTAAGTTCTGACTCTTTTCAGAATAATTTCTATAGCTTTTAATAGTATTTTATGATGTTGTTTCCCTTCTTATCTGTTTTGAACAATGCTAGGCATAAATTCATTCCCTGAGTAAATATTTGTGAACATGTGCCAAATGCTACCTAGACAATACAATACAAACAGTCAACAAGGCACATTCTGCTTCTTCAAGAAGTTTGTCCTGTAGCACCAGAAATCTGTATTGTACATTAGTTGTGACTGGACTATAAAGAATACCCTCTGAGCTGGGGGGCATAGGAGTAACTCAAAGTCTTCTGAAGATGACATAGGTTCCCAGATGGCCCAGGAATGGAGAAGGGAAACGAGGCCCTTAGTGGGCTAAACTCCCTGACAGAATATGAAGAGTAGTTAGGTATAATATTGTGGAAACCAAGCACCCAGTGGGCACAGCATATTATGAAGGACACGTGAATTTTATTAAAAGAGTAAGACAGATTAAAAAATGTTTAAAATAATGTTTGATGTAAACTACCATATTATTTACACTAATGCACAATTTTGGAAAGCTACTACCAGATGGAGAATAGCCAGGGAAATGTAACAAGAATAAAATAGGGGAGAGTCCACATATTTGAGAATTATTACGTAAGAAGAGTAGGACTGGCTGGTTACAGAACACAGTGCAGAAGATGAAGGAGAACTCAAAGTTGAGGTTCTTGATGTGTGCCTACTTTCTTGGCAGAGGAAGCCAGAATTGAATCTAGGCTTAAGGCTGTGCACTTACCTGCTTTAGTAGTTCTGCAGTTCTAGACAGTTGCATTTTATTTTTATTTCTAACATCTTTCTGTCATATTGATTACCTTGAGAAACTGATTTGAACTTTAGATGCACTATGTTCTCAAGTATTGCAAAAGAATCAATTAGATTACTCTGTGATGTATTGCATTTTCTCCCTAATTTATTACATGTTTCTCTCTAATTCAAAAATTGGAGAGCTTTATGTCTCTGGCATCACAGCAGTCGAGTCTTCCAATTTGAGTTTCTGTTGTGTAAGAATGAAGCAACCTTGACTCCTGGCTCACAGTTAAAACATCACAGAATTCTTAACAGATGTCTAAAGCACATGGGTCAGTCTGTTCTCTAAAGGATGCTTACAGTTTTCTATGTGTTTATTCCACTCACTGTTAGCATTTCAGTTTCCCCCTCTATACATCTATTTCCTACCTGCATTGATAATGCCCTCCTCATCCCAGGTTCTTGTATATGCAATCATAATTTGGTCAATACCATAGCACTCATCCCAAACTTACTGCATAATGAGAAGTCCTCTTTGAGTTCCAGAGAGAAAGAAAATCATAATGGAAATCTTGTATTGCTTCTAATGAGTTTGCTACCTCTCTGGTAATGCATGCAATGAGGCAAGTTCATCCAGGGACCTACACTGTGAGCAAACAACCAAAAGCAAGTTAGTGCCACCCGATTGTGGAGAATAAGGAGCCCTCTACATAGGATACACTCAGGCAGAGCAAGTGTGTGGCATCATATGGGAGCTACTTGGAAGACGGCACAGGAACAAATATCCAGGAATAAAAATAACATTCTTTTGGAACTTTCCAAGACTTTCACAAACTGATCCAACCACTTTCCTGCTGCTGATTTTTTAAGTGGCAAAATAGAGCAATGACCCATGGCTGTTGGTTTTGTTCAGCTCTGGACTGTTTGCCTAGAAGTCCAAATGTTAGCTCTTTATGCCAGAAACCTTTAATTGAATCAAATTCTCAAGAGTGGTTTCTGCAGCTCAGTTTTCTGCATCTTGTTAAAATCATTATCTTTGACTGTAAAACAAAACCTAACAACTACATTGTTCAACCAAAAGAGTTTTAAATTTATAGACATTATCAACAAACATTTTAAATATTCTTATATATCAAATCAAATATGTATAATACCAAGAAATAACAATAAATGACATTTGTTAAATGCATCATAGGAGTATATATATATATATACATATATATATACATATATATATTTAAAACATTTTTACAATAGATACATGTACAAGTATGAGTTATGATATATATATACTTAAAATATTCGTACAATAGATATATGTACAAGTATGAGTTATGAGTAGCATCTGGGCATATGTTTTTCACTTTGGACTTTGTAATTATATCAAAACTATTGCCTGAAATAGAATGACATTACAAATATTTTCTATCTCGTGACGTTAAATATTTAGAAATCATTTTACAAGACTGAGTAAGACTGTTATGATTTTCTCAGATATCTGCTGAAGTTTCAAAGCTAAGAATTACAACTAAGCTGCCGCATTATAAAAATTAAGTTATGCTCATCCATGTATAGCACATTAAAGACACATTACTGTCCCAATAACCTGCACACAGCAAAAACCAGAGTTCAGCAAAGAAGCAAATGGAATTGCAGGCATGTCTGTAAAATCATGGATGCTTCCATTTCTGTCATTGGAGGAAGTTGCTCCATCTACCAATGAATAAAAATTAAGAGTCCCAGAGAAACACGTTCAAACTGGGGTTCTGAAAGACTGCCTCTCTTTTCCTGCCTACTGCCTATTGAGATCCAGTGGAACATGAAACATGGTTTCTAAAGAACCTGTCTTGGAGGCATGTAGGAACCCAGAGTATAATGCCAGCTTGTCTTAGGGTTTCTGTTGCTGTGAAGGGACATCATGACCATGGCAACTCTTATGAAGAAAACATTAAATATGGGGCTGGCTTATACTTTCAGGGGTTTAGTCCATGATAGTCATGGTGGATCATGGCAGCATGAAGGCACACATGGTACTGGAGAGCAGATGGGAGTTTACATCTTGATCCACAGGCAAGAGAAGGGTACTTTGAGCTACCCTGGGAATAGCTCGAACGTAGGAGAGCTTAAAGCCCACTCCTACAGTGACACACTTCCTCCAACAATGCCATACCTACTCCAACAAGGTCACACCTCCTAGTAGTGCCACTCCCTCTGAGCCAAGCATTCAAACACATAAGTCTATGGGAGTCATTCCTATTCAAACCACCACACAGCAGAAGGCAAAAGGCTGAAGGTTGTCTGGAGTCACTGGGGATTCCACAGTTAGAAGATCAGGGAGAGGGCAAAGCTGATTGTCCTTCCACATTGAAGCTAGATAAGTGGGTGTGAGTTCTCCCTGTATGATTATTCTGGAAGCTATCATAAATGAACTGCTGTAATGAATGGCATAGAGCAAGAGGCAGAATCTAAGGGAAGAACTGTTAGAGACAGACACTGAGACAGATTGCTAAAAGATTTGATAGAGTGGTGAACACATTATTGTGAAGTATTCTATGGACACAACAGTAGGACTTCCATTGAAGTATAGTGGAAAGCCAGTGTTAGGCTAGTTTCAACTCGTGTCTTCCTGTCCTTCCATACCAAGTGCTGTAACCATGGAAGTAATACAAAAAGGAAAACTCTTTAAATGCTAAGAGTAAGGTGAAATGACGTATAATTCCAAATTTAGAAAAATAATGCTGCAATAGGCCTGCCTTATGCTCCTATCATTCAAAAAGCATATGACCCAAATTTACCATTTACTCATACTCAAGATGACAACAGGAAATGGCTCAGAAGACTCATCCCTCCCATGAAGCCCATGGGAGTCTCAAAAATGTCAGGCAAGCAGTCTTGAACAGTCACACAATGAATAAGGGTGTCAGTGAGGAGCCCTGCCAATAATGACCAGGAAAGCACAGCCCCACCTTCCTCCTTCCCTTCCTCCCTCCCTCCTTCTCTTTCTTTCTTCTTCCTCACTTCCTTACCTCCTTCCTCCCTCTAAGACTGACCCAGGCAAGTAAATGAAGATGAAAAGAAAGACAACAAGCTTGATACAAAGCCAAATAGCATGAGTGATTATAAAAGGCAACTGCCTTTGGAACTATGGGCTACAAAGGTAGTCTATGACTTGAGTGAAATCCTAAAACACAGTAAATACCTAATAAAAGAAAAGACTGACTGGGAACTGGGTCTCCTGACATAATTAAGAAACATCCAGGCTGCAACTCAGAATCACCATCACACCAAGAACAGGGGAAATCACAACTCAAAGACAAGTGACTCATGCTAATGATGCACAGGTCGCAATTATTTGACAAGAATTTTAAAGCAGCTGTCATAAAAGTGCTTCCGAAGTCTCAGAAATGCACTTCATGGAAATTGAAAAAACTAGTTATCTAAGCAAACAAGCCAATGTTGTTTAAAAGAAAAGAATTATAGAACTGAAGGAAAGCTAAGTAAAAAACATGGCAAAGAGGAAAACAGAAATGACAGAGGATGCCATCAGTGAGCTTGAGAATAAATCAATAGAATTTACACAATACTAAGAGCAGACAGAAAATCTACTGAATGAAAAATTAAACAGTGTCAGGGATCTGTGCATTGTAAAAATAACAGCCATGAAACTGGCATTTCAGTAAGTGTAAGGAAAAGGACAGCAGACAGTAAGCTTGAAATAATTTTTAAAAGGCTAAAATCTATCGAATTAGGTGAAAGTTACAAAGGCTCTAATTTTTAAAAATGTGAGAAAACTGTAAACAGAATAATCCCCCAAAACATACTGTCTTAAAACTAAAATGAGAAAAAAATATTAAGAGAGCTTCAAGCAAAACTACACCTGCCTATTTACAAACAAAAATAATTTGGATGACCACTTACCCGAGTCTGTGGACATAAGAAAGTGTAAGTACAATGTTCTTTAAATACAGAATGAAAGACTATTAACTGCAAAACCAAATTATCCACCAGAAGTGAATGGAGGTAACAAGGATCTGAAGACATTCTCAAATGAAGAAAGAAAACTAAGAAATTTCTCCCATCCTGCACACTATTAAAAGACTGGCTAAAGGAACATATTCAAAAGAAGGAATTATCAAAAAGGAAATCTTAGGACATCAGGGCTGGGCATCGAGCCCACACTCAGTCACTAGTCACAAAAAAGCCATCATTCAGTTAAGAGCAACAACAATCACAGTAAAGGCATGTGACTTTCACCCTTCTAGTCTTTTCTCTCCATGTTCCATTCTACATGAATAACAAGACAGAGACAGGCAGATGGTGGATGAATATAGAGAGACAGATAGACGTGCGGTGTGGTGGTTTGAAAGAAAATGATCCCCAACTGGAGGGGCATTATTAGGAGGTGTGGCTTTGTTGAAGTAAGTGTGGCCTTGTTGAAAGAAGTGTGTCACTGTGGAAGTAGGCTTTGAGGTCTCACATGCTAAAGATACCACCTAGTTCTGACTTCACTTCCTGTTGCCTGCAAGATGTAGAACTCTCAGCCACCTCTCCAGTACCATGTCTACCTGCATGCCAACATGTCCCACCATGATGATAATGGGCTGAACCTGTAAACTGTAAACCACCACAATTAAATGTTTTCTTTTATAATAGTTGCCATAGTCATGGTTGTCTCTTCACAGCAATAGAAACCCTAACTAAGACAAAAGTTAGTACCAGGCACTGGGGTATTGCTGTGATAGGTTTAACCATGCTTTTGTTTGAAAGAATATGATCTTTGGAACTATAGATTAAAAAAGCAGTTAAATATTTTAGTTGCTGCTTAATGGGCCTTACTAGTAGGAACATGGAAGACAGTGGTGCTGAATGTGATTTGATGAACTGTGGGAACATTGCTCAATATGTTATAGAGCAGAAGACTATTAATATGTGGCCTAGAAGTTGTTCTTGTGATATTTTGGTAAAGAATGTGGCTACTTTTTGCCCTTGCCCAAAGTCTGCCTGAGGTTAAAGTGAAGAGTTTAGGATTAATTCCATTGGCAAAGGTAATCTTAAAACAGTCCAGTATAGACTCTGTTGTGTGGTTATTAGTGGTAACTCTGATGAAGATCTATAAAGAAAAGCAGCAAACTGAGAAAATAAAAATACAATATGTACAGATTGCAAAAAGGGGTACCAGGAAGCAGAAAAGAGCTAAATCCTGTATTCACGGATATAAACAAATTAAAAATAGAATAAAGGAAGTAGTGACCTCAGGGCAATATCCTACCCAACTAAGATGCCAACTTGTGAAAAAAAATTAACAAAAAGCTTAGAGCCAGCTTTAACCCCAGCAATTGGAAGACAATTGGAAGGTGGATCTCTGAGATCACCAGCCTGTTCTACAGAGCAAGTTCCAGAACAGCCAAGCTTAGTCAGTAAAGGAAACAAAGCTATTGAAGATATAATTGGACTAGGGGGGCCATGTTCCAGCCCCAGAAAGCAGCAAAACTCGGTCGTTTCAGCCATGTGATTCTGGAGTTAAAGATAGAAGAAAGGGGCTATGGGATTTGTCCCCATGACTAAACAAAGATGCTGATACCAGGCATGTGTCAGGGGAGTCCCTGAATGGCGGCCTAGATAGGTCATTGTGTGAAGCTGTGGAGTTGAAACCTAGATTGCCTTGGAGACCCCAAGATGCTTGAGAGACCAGAGCTGTGGGAGATCTGCCTAGGATAGTTGCTAACAAGCAGTGGAGACAGTGCAAGAGAAAGAAATGTGTTGAAGTCAACAAGGCTGTAAGGAGTTGAAGATCTAAAGAGCGTCTGACATCAGGCATGGAGATACAGAGTTTGGCGTTGGACCAGCAGGTTTTTTATCTTGCTTTGGTCCAGTATTTCCTTGCTGTGCTCCCTTCCCTACATTTTGGAATAGCAATGTATATCTTGTGCCATTATATGTTGGAAGTATGTGATCAGCTTTCTTATTTTGATTTTATAGGTGATTACAGTTAAGATATTGCATAAATCTCAGAAAAGACATCAAATTTTAGACTTTTAAATAAGTTTAAGATAGTTATAGACTATGGGTACTTTTGAAATTAGACTAAATGCATTTTTACATTATGGTAGAGATGCAAGCCTTTGGGGGACAGGGAGTGGAATGTGATGGTTTGAAACAAAATAGTCCCCAAAGGGAGTGACATTATTAGGAGATGCGGCTTTGTTGGAGTAAGTATGATCTTGTTGGAAGAAGTGTGTCACTACGGAGTTGGGCTTTAAAGTTTCATATGCTCAAGACACCACCCAGACCTGAGTTTACTTCTTGTTGCCTACAAGATGCAGAACTCTCAGCTACCTCTCCAGCACCATGTCTGCCGGCAAACCATCACGCCCCACCATGATGAATTAAATGTTTTCCTTTATAAGAGTTTTCATGCCCATGGCTGTCTCTTCATAGCAATAGAAACCCTAACTAAGCCAGACAGACAAGTGGATGGATGGATGGATGGATGGATGGATGGATGGATGGATGATGGGTACATTAAAACTTTGCTGTGGTAGTACTATAGGCTGTATAGAGTTGTAACAAAAATTCACAGCTGAAGATGAGTCAAGGAAAAGAAAAAAGGAAACAGCAAGAAAGGAATAAGAAACACTCAAAGTTAAGCAGTAAAGGGATTAACAGAAGTTTTATAGACCTCAGAAAGGTCCTTGAAAAAATTGAAAACACGGACTTCAACAAGAGGTTTTCATTAACAGAAAAGAATTGTGTAGTTCACCATCTGCTTACAAGCAAATCTAGAATTTTTACAAAAAAAGAAAAAAAACAAGCAAACCACTAAAAATGCATATGTCAAAATTTTAAAAATAAAATAAAAGATACCTACTCAAAAGGAGCTTCAGGCAGATCCTACGGAAGATGCCAGAAGAAGGTGTTGTTATTATAGGAGGTAGCAGCTCCATGCATATCACTGCCATGAAGATTTTCAGTAGGACAAAATGTGGATGTGGGAGATAGTAAGATTGATGGCCTTGACCCGGTAGAGGCCTAAAGAAGTATATGACTTCATAGATTACATTTTTATCAAAAGGCTTAAAAATAAAACCATTTAAAATTCAAAATGAAAAAGCTTCTGCAATAAGGAGAAAAAAGAAAATATATCTACTTAGTTGAACAATGTATGTTGTTTCAAACTAGACATTCTTACAGTGTTTAAAAAGCTAAGTTCAAGAAGTAATAAAGTAGCATTGGTGGCACACACCTTTAATCCCAGATGGAGGGAGGCAGAAGCAGGTGGATCTCTGTGAGTTTGTAGCCAGCCTGTGAATTCCAGAACAGACTCCAAAGCAATACAGAGAAACCCTGTCTCGGAAAAAATAATAATAAAGTTACTGGGAGCTAATATTGTCATTATTAGAGGGAATTAATATCTTTATAAATTTATCATGTTGTAAGTACAGAGAGTTATAGTTCAGTCAAGCAAAGCTGTGCCCTGAAAGCACTCCTCCCCCCTCACTGATCCAGTCAGAACAACTTCCATTTCTGCAAGCATTTATGGCAAGTGCTGTTGATAGGCACCGTATCTTTTATGTTTTATTGCACTTTTACTTTTTTTGTTTTTCTCCAGATTTTTTAAAATTAGAAACAATCTTATTTTACATATCAATCCCAGTTCCTTCTCCCTCCCATCTTCCCATTTCCCCCAACAGCCCCCTATTCCATCCCTCTTCTGCTCCCCAGGTAGAGTGAGGCCTTCCATGAGGGATCATCAAAGTCTGTCACATTATTTGGGGAAGGGCCTAGGACCTCCTCCATGTGTCTAGGCTGAGAAAGTATCCGCCTATGGGAAGTGAGCTTCCAAAGTCTATTTGTACACTAGGGATAAATACTGTTTCACTACCAGAGGCCCCATAGACTGCCCAGGCCTCCTAACTGACACCCATGTTCAAGGGGCCCTGGTTCAGTCCTATGCTGGTTTCCCAGCTGTCATTCTGGGGACCATGAGCTCCACCTTGTTCAGGTCAGCTGTTTCTGTGGGTTTCCTCAGTCTGATCTTGACCCCTTTACTCATAACTCCTCCCTTTCTACAGCTGGGTTCCAGGAGTTCAGCTCAGTGCTTAGCTATGAGTCTCTGCTCCCCCTTCCATCAGCTACTGGATGAAGGCTCTAGGATGGCATTTAAGGTTGTCAATCTCATTATAAGGAAGGGCATTTAAGGTAGCCTCTCCATGATTGCTTAGATTCTTATTTGGGGTCATTTTTGTAGATCTCTGGACATTTCCCTAGTGCTAGGTTTCTCTTTAACCTATTATGGCTCCCTCTGTTAAGGTATCTTTTTTCTTGCTCTCCTCTATTGTTCCCCTGACCCAATCTTCCTGGTCCCTAATGTCCTCCTCCCCACTCCTCTTCTCCCCTTCTCTATCTCCTAACTCCCTCTTCCCACCTCATGTTCCTAATTTGCTCAGGAGACCTTGTCCCTTTCCTCTTCTCCAGGGAGGCCTGCATGTCTCTTTTAGGGTCCTTCTGTTTATTGCACTTTTTCAAAGTCTAGGCAGGTGCAATTGTGATGTGATTTCATTCACAGTATATTCAGTGAAGCAACACTCTGAAAGCGGTAGGCCGTTCCATGGAGAATAGGTATGTGATAAGTTGAGCAATGTAAGGTTGCATATACAATCTTTGGAGCACATCCCCATCATTAACCAATAAATGAAGAGGAGAAAATGAGGAGGAAGGGGAAAAATGGTGGTGGTGATAGAAACATATAAGCAAACAGATGGAAGAAGTTACCTACACAAATTCATAGGACAAGTTTTTAAATTTAGTACATGCTATCTGAATTATACTGTTTCATAGTTTATAATCCTTGCAAAACTGCCCAGTATTTATAGCTTTCTAATTTCAGAATGCTTATTGAATTCAGCATTCCTATACCCACAATGTATATTCATGACAAGGTCTCCAACTGAATCAACACTTTTTACACAGTATTTGAGGAACATTAATGTGTCTGTGTCCTGCCACATCTCTGAACTCCTAGTCAGTGTAAGAGCCAATGAAGACACAGCTCTTGGGGCACATGTCAGACACAGTCACTGGTACCTTCTGGGGGCTCCAGATTAAGGTGAAAATAAGCTAGATTATTTTAAAACAACATCATAAATAAATAAATGACTTTGAAGTAAGAGCTCACTTCAGAGTTTGAACTAGAAATGTGTTTTTATTATATTTATTTTTATTTTTGACAGTGCTAGAGATGGAACCCATGGCCTCATAATGCTAGACAAGTGTTCTATTGCTAAGCCATACCCCAGATCTGAATTATGACATCTATCTGTCTGTATGAATATTCATCCATACATCTATCTATCATTTCTTTGGTGTCATGGGTTCATTCACATTTCCCAGGAAGTGTCAAGGATAGACCTATTACCTCATTTTTATATCTTGCAACAAATGAAAAGACAAACAAAATGGTGACAATCCCTCCTAGGCCTGTCAAAAGAGTCCTATGCTGGTGATATCGTGTGCCTACTTTCTCTAAATTGAAATGGCAACTCCTGGACAGAGGAGAGAGGCTCATGAACATCAGAAAGTAAAGGAAATATGCAAGACCCAGGGAGTAAATCAAGTATACAAGACTCAGGAAGTTCCTTAAAGTTACAAATTCATCAAGACCTTACCTTGAGGCTACCTAGCCAGAAACAATTGCAAGGAATAAGAGATTCCCCATCCAGCTCAGCTACCTGGAAGTTATGCAGGGAACTCCAAGAATGAAGTTTTTAAAAAGTCCTCACTCATGCTGGTGGGGCCTCTCACTGACATAGCTGCCCTAGGGTCACCCATGCCATCTACATTCTTGTATGTAATACCACTAAAATCACTACATGGGGTGCAATCATTTCTTTGGTCTCATGGGTTCCTTCACATTTCCCAGGAAGAGTTACACAACAGATTGTGACAGAGACAACCACTATTGCCAAAACGTGAATTACAGATTGCCAAACAGAAGCCTCAAGCATAAACTTTGCAGGAACAAGGGAAGAGGAAGGGACATATCAGCTATCACTGAGGAATTCTAGAAGCTCAGTGTGACAAATCTGAAAGAGAGAATTTCAGAGAGCCCAGGAAAACCTAGTCATTAATTTCCAACTTATATGAGTTTTATGTGTAGGAACTCACCCAGGTCCTCACAGAAAATTGGGGTTATTCAGATTTCTATAGAAATGAAGACGAAGGAACCATTTTGACATATAGCAGGTTCTCCAAACAAACTATAAGGACAGTGTGAAAAAGAGGGAGTCAGGTAGGAGGCTATGGTAATAGTCAGTCGCAGCCAGTGCTTGGGGACAGTGCAGTAAGATTTAGATAGTGGTTATAGTTTGAAGTTACTGCGGACAGAGTTATATAAACAGGTAGTGTATAGAGCAGGACAGAAGAAGAAATCCTGCAAAACAAAGGTGTTAAGACTTCAGCAACCAGAAGAACTAACTGCCTTGAGCGTAGGTAGTGACAGCATAACACTAAAGAATGTGCTGGAATCTTAGGTCTGTGTGAATATGGGAGGTTCAGATGCCTATCCGCATAGAACCATCAAGTGCTGGAGTTCAGGGGTGAGTTTTAGGCTACAGATTTCTGATTTATTAACACAAATTTTAGGCTTAGAGCTGTGAGGTGGAATAAAACCATACATTCACCTGACCATATAAAAGGAGAAAACTAACTATATGTGTTCAACTTTGAAGAGTGACACAAAAAGATGCAAGTGAACTGTTCCAGTGGGATGTGGCAAGTTCTCTAAACTGGCTATACTCCAAAATGTATCAGAAAGAAAAACAGTAAGGAAAGTCATTGATACAATTAAAAGACTTCAACTTAGATTCTCTATTTGGGAAGTGCTTTTGGACTAAGCATGGGTTAGAATTCTTGGGAAAAAGTAGGGAATCGCTGAGCAACTGGGTGGGATGGTGGGTTCTAATTATAAATAGAGACCCTCTGTGAAGCTGGAGGAATGACAGGATCTGACTCTGTCTGGATCCAATGGTTCTGCATGAACAGCATGAGTCCCTATGAACATCAATCCCTGGTCCAAGAGTCTCTATAATCAACGCTTACCTTTCAAACTGAAAATGATCAGCATAATGATTTGCAGATAGACAATAGCCCTAAAGTCTGAACTCACAGTGGATAATATAAAGAAGATGCAGACATAATCAATATGAAGAGAGCCTAGGAGAGTCGTAAACAAAATGGAAGTGGTACAGCAAAGTTAAGCACACACTACAAGCATGCGTACTGCTGAGGTTGGGGGCTAGAGTTTAAGAGAAGAAGGGAACCATGGAGGGAGAGAGGGAGAGAGAGAAAGAGAGAAGGGGAGGGAGGGAGGGAGAGAAAACTAGAAAAAAGCATAATTCAGGAAATGGGGTGAGGTTTTCTAAATTTGTATGGGACCATTAAAAGAATTTAATAAGGATATGAATTTATTTTAAAAGCACACTAAGGCAAAATTGCAAAATAATTGCAAACCTAGTAGGATAAATTGTTAGCCACATAGTGCATCTAAGCAGATTTTGAGCAACAGGGACCAAAAATAATTCAACTGAAAGTCATGTTAATGGTCCAGAAGGAACTCTACAATGGACCTCTGTGTTGGTGAGAAACACCGGAGTCCCAGCACTCAGTGACACCTAGTGAGTTCAGGCACAGATTATCATTGCCAAACTAAATGTCTCCTTGAGTGGGATCAGAGACCTTCTCTAAGGACCCTAAAGACACGTTTTACCTGCACCACATATGATAGTGGCATACAGAGAATAGCACCTTCTCAAAGCCAAACACTGCATCTGGTAGCCCATTTCAGACTCCCCAACCTCCAGAAGTGTGAATAATACATTTCAGATGTTTGTAAGTCACCTAGCTGGGGTTGCTTTTACAGCAGCCATGACAAACTTACATGATCAACCATAAACAGAGATGGAATCCTTAAGGTTGGGGTTCTTCCAGAGTAAAACAAGAGAAAGGAAGAGCAAAAGGAAAGAAAGAACCAAGTCCGTGAATCAGACGATTAAACTGAATTTAATGAACCTTTGACAAAGTTAACAATAAAAAGGAAATTTGTAATTATACTTTAAGTACAAAGAATACTCCAGGCAAAGAGATGAGGGAAGAAAACCCTTTTGTAAAGTACTTTTTTTTTGTATGCTACTTTCTAATTTTCTACACTCTTTGGATTCCTTATGAATATGTGCTGGTTCTATAAAACATGAGTACTCATAGTTTTAAAAATGTGTGTTGGGAGTTCATTTAATTTCATCCCTCATCTCATTGTTCCTTCTGAGTCTCTTTGGTGCCACACCATCACTGACTGGTGACACTAACAAGCAATAAAATAGAAAAAGAGATCTGAGGGCACACTGAGAAATCTAGGACAACTACCTCGTAAAACAAATGGAATTTTATTGTGAATAATTTAGAGTTGAGCATACTGGGGGATAATGTGTCAAGTTTATGATTGTTCTTGCTCATTCCATTTATTTCTTTTATTGAAAATGAATTTTTTCATAAATATTCTAATTATTGTTTTTCCTCCTTTACTCTTCCAAGTGCCCCCCTACCTTCCCTCTTGGAAGTTCTATAGTCTCCCCTGCGGCCAGAGTAAAGGACTGTGTGCGTCAGATCCGGCTGTCTCTGGGAGCCGGAAACAGAGCTGGTACCCATTATGCCTTTACTGTAAGAAGTGCATGCCAGGTTGGGACTCTGGATCCCAAGAACGCATGCTCTTCCCTGTGCAGTCAAGGTAGATGCCAGTTCTTCCTACTACTCCCTGAGGGTGAGAGGAGGAAAGAACAAGTAGTCATGTCACCTGGGCTTTGGTATAGACCCTCTAACAATTTAATAACTTAATGTCTAAAATCCAGCTATGCATGCTCTTCTATCTGCTGTTTTTTAAATAGGAAAATAAGCTTGTGCTCGCCAAACTCTCCCACAGCCCTGAGGTATAGGAAGCTGACTTTGATAATACGTTTTCCACTGTTTCCTGTTTTTGTGAAGTCATGGTTAGATATTGCTTCTGAAGGATGTTCTCACTGTCCTGTCATTGCCAGAGTTTCCCATGTGTCCTTAGAACTGTCAGGCTTCTATTCTAACCCTTTTGTAATAGGCATCTATTTATCAGAGATAAAAATACAACCATGTCACAGATATAAAATAGGTAGCACATTTCACATAGTCTCGGCCCTCGCATTTTGCCATTTGGTCTCTGGCATAGGGAACTCTGTATAAACTATTGTACAAGATGATGGCAAAATCATAGGAGTCTGGTCTGAATTTAGAAACATCACTTCATACCATTTTGCATTTTTTCACATTTGCATTTTGTGATAGCAGCTATTCCAAAATTCTAATTCAAAGGCAAAACTGTGCTACAGCTTCCCTCAACAGGGTTGTCAACAAATTTGTCAAATACCAGTCTTACCAAATCCTAGTTTTTGACAGTATGATGGTCTAAGGGACCCAGAGGATCTTTGTTGACTTTTTGTCACTAATGAATGCTTGAGGCAATCATTTTACAGAGCAGACATTCATTGTGACTCACGGTTTTGGAAGTTTTAGTCCATGGTCAGGTAGTTGATTGCTTCTAGGTCTCTATAAGGTATGCTTGATAGCAATGGTGGGGACACATTGTGGGACCAAACCACCCAATGACATAATGGTGCACCTCCCAAAATATATGACCTAATAATGACTGAGCATATGAGGATTAATTTTATTACAAAGAAGGACTGTTGCTTTATATATATCTGTTGCAAGTTAATTGCTGAGGAAGATGGTCACATACTGGATTAGCTGGGTTAATCCTAAATGGAGCCTAATTAAAGACTGCCAAGGCAGTTTAAAGATAGAAGATAAGAAGTAACAAGGCCACAGAAGAAAAGGCCAGTGTCACTAGTGGAGGAGCACCCGGTGCTGTATTTCTCTATTGTTCATTGTTGACCGCCTTCAAGTATATTTCGGTCCATTCTTAAAAGCATAGAGTAATGTTATCCCCACAGAGCTTTGGGGAAGGAGCTGTCTAAAGCTGACCTGGTAATATAGCAAGGGCACGTAACTTTATAGCTATATAGCAAGGACATGTACAGTAAGGGATCCCCCAGGGCTCTCCAAAGGCATGACAAGGTTTCCGAGATGAGCTGACAAGAAGAAATACACTAGAAAATGATGGGACCCATTCATCTGCTTTTACTTATTACAAAGGCCAGGATAATTGGTAACAAGCAATCACTTGGGTGCCTTACCAATGAAAATAACTTCTTTTTCATTCCATAACTTCAACAGAGTTTTTCAGTTTCTTGTTGCAGGAATTCTGTCATCAACCTGATAGCCAATTTTAAGGACCTGCTTGGCCCAAAGGGAGGAGTTTACATTGGAAGGTCCCTGACCTGAATGCCTGAATAAAAGACTGGTGTGGGGGGAAGCGTGCTCTCTTGGACTGAGGAGGAGCTGGCAGCAAGCCATGGCTTGGAGCTTCCCCATCATCCTTTGAGAACGAGGTTGCAGCAGGAGCAGCAGAGAAGGGGGTAACATGGCCTGGATCCCTAATGCTGTCTTGTAATCCTTGTGTATGGATTTTGATATTAATAAAAGGTAACACAATCCCCAGACTTCCATATTTAGTTTCTCAGCCTAAAACCCAGTTGCAACATCTAGTAAAAGTAAGGATAAAGAAATGTCTCATGGACTTGAGAGCTGACTGGGCAGTTGAGTGTACTTGTTGCTCTTTGGGAGGTCCTGGGTTTAGGTCCCAGCATCCACATGGTGACTGACAACAATCAATAAATCCAGTTCCAGGAAATCCAACATGCTTTTCTGACTCGGCTGGACACCAGGTACACAAGTGATGTACATGCATACCTGTAGGCAACACACTTCATACTTATAAATAAAATCCAGAAAACATGTAATAAAGTATATCTACTTTCAAATTATTTTATTCACCATAATCCCTTAATGTCAATCTGCCCTATTAATAGTCCATTGTCCATAAAGGAAGTGACTCTGCCTGGTCACCCTCTTCTGCTGGATGGCTAGTATTCCAAGGTTCTGTTTTTCCTCATTGGGTTACAAGCCAAGCATTGAAAAGTCGTATTTTCAGAACAGAAGTTGGTGGTGGTGTTAAGTGGCCACAGTTACAGGCTGTATTCTGAGAACACGTATCATTCAATACTCATTCGGGTTTGTAATTTCCTCAAACAAAGCATAGTACATCAACTGAATGATGTAACTCTGACCTCAGTGTCACAGAGATAAAATAGGTAGCACATTCAATGTAGACTCTGTTGTCACCTTTTGCCCTTCAGTCACTGGTATTGGAAACTATTCACAGACAGGGTTGTACAAGCTGATGCCAAACATCACAAGCAGACTTTGGTTTAAAATCAGAAACAACACTATATGATTTTGTGCTTAATTCACATTTATGCTAGCATTTATTCTGAAATCCTAATGTTAAAACCTCCAAGCAAGGATTTCAAAGGTTCATATGAAATGATGTGGGGAACTTTTTAACACCAGATATTCAGAATCTATCCCAAGCCATTGTCTTGGGGAGTAAATAGCTCGGGTTCTGCGTCTTTGTTTTTGAGACAGTCTCACTACACAGCACAGGCCAGCTGTGAACTCACATCTTCCTACCAGTGCTTCCCAGGCACTTGGATCACAAGCATACGTCACCAATCTGCCTTAGCAGATGATTTCATTCTTAAAGTTTCCTGGATGTATCAGGTCTTCACACGGGTGTGGAACACACTGCCTGGGCACACAGAAAGGCATCTATGGTGTGTCTACTGTCCTGTTACCATATTCTCTGCTGGCCATGTTCAGAACATAGACTTATTGACATAAGACTTCCCCAACAGACTCCAGCATAGAAGGTCACTGTGGCTATTGCAGATCTGAAGTAGATGGAATCAAGCTCCCTAGTACATTCATCCCATCAGTTTTCAACCTTCCCATTCCTTCTTGGCTTGAGGATTTATTTTTACAGTTACACAACTGTCTTCAACCTATTGCAGAAAGGAAGGAAGGCAAGGAAAGCAACACCTAGCATCAATAGGAAGTATCAAAACTGAACGGAAAATAGGGCTTTTAAATTATGTGCATCAATCAGGTAGTTTGGAAATCTTCTTCCATTTACTCTCACAGACACACTTAGAGATGATTTACTATCAGCACCTGGTTCCTCGGATGAGAACTGTTCACTACTTTAGAAGGCTGTATAGCTTCTAGAATTCTAAAAGTAGACTGGAGACAAGAAGTGGGACTTTGATAATTCCCTGCTGAAACAGAAGCTCCTACACTGCAGAAGGGACAGGGCATTCATCAAAGGCCTTTTAAAGCCTAGAGTGAGGTTGCTGAAGAAATAAAGACCATGGGGCTTCTCTCCCAACAGAAAAGCAGCTCTGGATGTGGGCACCATAAAGAATCACAAGAGACTGGAGGAGGAAAGATGTCCCCATCAGCAAACTGACTCCCAGGTTCTGGTCTGGTAAACACGCTGTAATTTTGTCCCATTATTGAGAAGACCTTTATCAAGAGCCCTGAATATGCAGAACCCCCATGGATGCCTTTCTAAGACTAACAAACACAGGACACATCAGGTAGCTGTTTCCAGGGAATCTCTGCAGGTGGCCAGACCTGAGTAGCAGTGATACTGTGGTAGTGAGACAGCAGGGATGAGTTCAGTCTCCTCCTTGGAGAGGCTATGTGCTGAGGGCAGCACTTAGGGCTTCTTACTGGAGCCTGCTGACAGCTGAATGGACAGCAAATAACATAATGACTCATTAAAGGCAGGCACATGCAGAAGACACTGGATTCTGCAGGCACATTAGGAGGGAAAGGCTCCATCATGGAAGATAAAGGGATCAAGTCTGAAAAATGGACGGCAGTTAGTCCTAATTTGGGAAGTAGGTAATAAACATCAGCTGGCAAGGGTTTGTAAAGCATGACTTTGAAGATGGGACAGTTATGAAATTGCAGTGCTCTATATTTGTGAGGTCCTTTCATGTGCTGCTGTTTCTCATTTCCTTTAATGTTCAAACACTCTTATTAAAACAAATCTTGATAAGAATTTCTATGGCCCTTGTCCCAGAGATAATCAGGACACAAAAGGCCTCAGGTATTCATAGACACCATCATTCATTTTTTCTCCTTTCTTTTTCTTTTATTTTAGAAGCACTCTTATTTTATGTATCAGTCCCCCCATTCCCTCGCCCTTTCATCTTCCCATGCTCCCTACCAACCCCCCATCCCACCCTCCACCCACTCCCCAAGGATAGTAAGGCCCTCCATGGGAGATCATCAAAGTCCTTCACATCATTTAGGGGTGGGTCTAGGCCTTCTTTCTTGTATCTGGGCTGCAATAGTGTCCTTCCATAGGGAACGGGCTCCCAAAGTCTATTTGTGCTCTAGAGATAAACACCGGATCCACTGTTAGAGGTCCCATAGACTTCCCAGGCCTCCTAGCTGGTACTCACACTCAGAGGACTTGATTTGGTCTAGTGTTGGTTAGCCAGCTCTACAACTAGGTCAGGTAAATTGTTTCTGCAGGCTATACCAGCACAACCTTGGCTCCTTTGCTCATCTCTCCTCCCCTCTCCACAACTAGATTCTGGAAGTATGGCTCAGTGTTTAGCTGTGGGTACCTGCTTCTGCTTTGATCAGCTACTAGATGAAGGCTCTAGAAATGGTAACCAAGGTAGTCATCAATCTCATTATAGGGGAAAGGCATCAAAGGCAGCCTCTCCACCACTGCCTAGATTCTTAGAAACATTCTTTTTTTATTACCATTTCTATTACACAGGGGCAGAAGAGGGAACCTATCCCAGGACATAGGGACCCAGCCCACATAATGCAAAACACACTGCACTGAGCTTCACAGGAGAGGAAGGAAAGAGAAAGCAGACGTAAAGAAAGACACCCCCCCATCCCCTATATGCCCTCTCCACAGTGGGGTGCCCATCTGGAGTTTTCATTGATACAGCTCCATCTCCAGGGCAAACCCACTAACTGTGTAGCTGACTGGTGAGAAGTCTTTTTTTTTTTAAACTGCTCTTGCCCAAATCAGTTTTGTTTATCTTCAGTTCACTCTCTGTTTCTTTACTGTGTAGCCAAGGCTAGAGAAAGTCCCTTTTAATCCTAGTGTAAAATTATCAAAGACGACAGATCTACACAACCTTAAATGTGTGTATGTGTGTGTAAGGGAAAAGAGAAAGAGGGAGAGGGGGAAGGAGAGGGGGAAGGGGAGGGGGAAGAGGAGGGGGAAGGGGAAGAGACAGAGAGGCCGAGCGGCCATGTCCTTGGGAGTCTAGAGGCCAGAGGTTGAGGGTCATGTCTTTATCTCTCACCGCCTTATTTTTTGACATGAGGATTCCACTGAATCTAGGGGCTCTCACTGTTCAGCTAAGCTGGCTGGTCTGAGAGCTCCAGGAAATCTTCCTGTCTCTGTTCCCCAGTGCTGGGATTACAGATTCAGTTAATCTCACCTGGATTTTGGGGTGGATGCTAGAGATCCTAACTCAGTTTTCAAGCTTGTACACCAACCCCTTTACCAGCCAACCCAGGCCCAATCTTCACATTCTTTAAAAAATGATTTTACTTGTTCTCTAAGAATTTCATGTAATGGATTTTGGTCACATTTATGCCCATAACTCTTCCTGATCCACCCCAGCTGCCCAACTTTGTGTCTTTCATTCTAGAATAACCTGTGACCTCCAGCATGTGCTGTCCTCATCAATCTACAAATGCCCATCAATCTACAAATGGATAAAGAAGATGTGGTACATTTACACAATGAAATACTACTCAGTGGTTTAAAAAATGCATCCAGAAATTTGCAAGCAAATGGATAGAACTAGAAGAAAACATCCTGAGTGAGGTAACCCCAACCCAGAAATTCAAATACAGCATGCATTCACTCATAAGTGAATATCATACATAAAGCAAAGGATAACCACCTTACAGTCTACAAACCAGAGAAGCAAGGTAACAAGGAGGACTCTAATGTTAACATACATGGATCTCCTTGGGAATAGGGCATCACTGGAGGATGAGCCAAGTTGGAGCCCCATGAGTCTCTTCCCACTCACGCTACAATGTTGATTGGTCCCATCCTGTCCAGACAAGCATAGCTGCTGTGGGTTCATAAGCGTGATAACCCTGCCCTGTCCTGTCCAGAAGACAGTTTTACTGGAGTCTTCCTAGACCCCTGGCTGTTACAGTCCTTCTGCCCACTCTTGATCTCCACCTTCTTCAAAGGAGATATCATCAAGCACAATGCTCACTGAATCACTGAATTTTTTCTTCCCATCATACAACCCACCCAGAGTCCCATGTCTCAGCAATTTGGTTCCTTTCCGTTAGTATTTCCCAATATTCCCTGGGTTGGCATTTTTTCACATTTCTATTGTCTTTTCAGACCTAAGTAAGTCTCTTCCCCCACGTAGAAGGCTGGTGCACTGCCCTCTGCTGGCAGATCGGTGCACTGTGCATCATAGTGGAACCTGCTACACAACAGAGTCAGAGCTGTAATTTATAGTATTTATAGTATTTACAGTATTTATAGTATTCTGCACACACTCGGCTCCCTGGATGAACTCTGTCATGGCCATTGGGCTCACCTGATCAGAAATGTCACCCTCTTGAGGACACTTTAGGCACCTAAGATTGCACTGCCTATGATTGACAGCAGTTCACTATAAAAAATGTAGTCTCCTTGATTCTTTGCAGTTGGTTTTGTTTTGTTTTGTTTTGTTTTGTTTTTGCTCTTTCTCTGAACCCCTCTGAGTTTAGATGAGGGGCTTCCATGGAGAAATGGGTCTGTGATTAAGAGTACTTGCTGCTCTCATTGAAGACCAAATTTTGATTCCCAGCATCCTCATGATGGCTAACAACCATCTGTATCTTCCATTCCAGGCCACCTGATGCCTTCTTCTTATTTCTGGGAGTACCAGACACACACATAGTGCACATATATACATTCAGGCAAAATCACTCTCATACGTAAGGTAAAATAAATGCATTTTTTAATTAAAATTAAATGAGAATGGTTACAGAAATCACTCAATACCCAAGTTTCATTCCAACTCAAGGGAAAAAATCCTACTGTCTGGGGCCAGATCATTCTTGCCTTTCAAGACAGGGATAACTAAACACAAGGTCTCTCTGATGCTGCCCACTGATACACCATGCTGCTTCAATGGAAAGCGAGTAGACAGATGACTTCTCCAAATTCCAAGTCTAGACCCTAGAATCTGACTTTCTTCAGCTAAGCAGAAACACTTGAATAACTAATTCCGACAGCAGTCTAGATGTCACTGTCTTCCCATGATTGTTGTAGATATTTCTGCCAAAATTGTCCTCTAATATAAACTAGACTATTTCTTTAAAATTGTTATAAAATTATTAATAAGGAATACAGAGTAGTTGTCCCTGGGGAGGCCATGCTTCTAAACTTTGTTTCTACTGTGCTAAACAATGTCTTCTGGACAGGACAAGGCTGCTGCACTCATGGACCCCCGGCAGCTGTGGCTGCCTACAAAAGAAGTGTACGAGATCAAGCCAGTCAACCATCTCTCATGGAGGGAGAAGAGGTTCCTGAGTTCCTTCCTCTCACTGAGGAGCTGTGGACAGCTGATGACTTCTGGAGAAGGAAGTCAGTTTTCTTTGAGGGTGTGGTCCCTAGTGGATTGACCAGGCTCTAGCAGATAGTCGTCCACCCAGAGTATGTGGACAGCAAACTGGAGTTGTCAAAAAAAGCTAAAGGAGTTAGGAAGGAGCATCTAGTAGGAGTTGGTGGGGGGTTGGGAGTAGGAGCTAAGTGTATTCAAAAAGCATTGTGTAAAATTCCCAATGAATTAATAAAATATTATATTTGTAAAAGTCAGTGTTCTGACATTTCCAGGTGAAGTAGACATCCCCTTTACATTGTGCTTGCTCTGCTTATCACCAAAGATAAGCCTGAGTGACATTAGCCACCGAGAACTTAGCAGCTCTCAATTTAGATATAAGTGCTGCCATGTGCCTGACCAAAGTCCCTGGCCAGGAAGACTGGTGGGAAAAGAAATATGTGTCTCAAGGTAGCTCCACCCACAGCCTCCATATTGTAGTCACCCTCCTAAGTCAAAGCCTAAAATCATAAGCCTAGTGCTTGCACTTCCTTATTTTACAAGTATGCAGATCAGAATAAGCCAAAGACCACTCCATTAGCATTTTTGGTGAGACATAGCTACCTCTCTCCTCTCCCACCCTGACTGAACACTTATGCTATAAGCATAAAAGACTTGTAACCAACTTGTGTGGCCTTTAGCATTTGGAATAAATTGAGCATATCTGTTTATGTTTAAGCACTGAAGTCTCCTCGCCTCACTTGGATGCTCTTCAATTTGTTCCGCAGCAATGCTTCTCAATTCTACTCCTCCATTAACGTTTTGGGGGGTAGAAAGTGCTTTGCAGGTTGTTACTTCTTTGGTTCTATTGGGAATTTAACTAACCTGGTGTAGTGGTGTACATCTTGAATCCAAGCCCTTGGGAAGCCACAAAAAGTTTTAGAGAGCTTTCATGCATTGCTTTCTAGCAAAAGTTAGTTCACACTGTAAAATGCTGCTACATAATTGAGAGCCTCAAAATTTGGTGTGTGGTCCAACATGAAGAGGATCACGTGACACAGAGTCACAGCCCTCCCATAAGTTAATGAATCCAAATCTGGGTTTTCTTCAGACAGCCGTATCCTGTAGTTTCCTGGCCCATGTGCACATGGGTTTTTTTTTCCTTTATTCACATTAAATCAAAGTGCACTTTACAAAAGCAGAGACGAAGCCTTGTATTTTTTGGTGGCTGCTGATACAGGATGCCTAAGAGCTTAGCAGATAGCAGTGCTACAGAAAAAAAAAAGACAAATTTGGTTTTGAGACAGATGGTTCAATGTTCTTGCCCTTCAAAATATTTCACCAGTTGCTCTTAAGATAGATTTGATGACAACAGAGTTATCTGTCTATAGAGAAATAATAATTCTAATAATCCATTTGGTGTTGCGAGTGGAGCAATGCTGGTATGTTTGCTAATCAACCAAATTCAGTATTTTACAGTGAAATGTAATATGGTTCCAAGAGCAAACTTTCTAGCTATGTACACTCTCTGTGCATCAGTTTCCTCTTATTTGAAATAATAATTATCTTCTAACTAGGAATAACTTACCTTAGGTAAGCCTATTTCTCAGCAGTATTTAATATATAAACTGTTGTTGTCTTAATACCAAACACTGCACACAGAAACGCCTCCATTCTTTCTACTAAAGGACTTTCTCTGACTTTTATGGCTCCTCTTCAGATTTCACCTGCCCCAGCCCTCATCAAATTTCACTTCCCCTTAATTATTGACTCCGCAATATCTATCTTCACTAAGAATTGTACAGAGGATACATATATTTGTGGATTCATACATAATTTTTCTTGCATTCCATAATGCTTCCTATACCTGCATTCCTTTTTAACCCCATCCCACAGCTACAAGAAGGAAGACCAGCACCCCCCAAAACACACCTCTATGGTAGCTGCTTACCAATGTGTGTCATTCTCTCCCATTGTTTCCACTTGGGAAGAAGCAATGGCTGTCATTTGGGAGCTTTTATGTAACAAATGTCTGCTCACATATCCCTTGTAACTATGCTACCATCATAATTGCTCACCCATTTGGTTGGCATCAAAGAAGTCAGTGATGAGCTGGAGAGATGACTCAATGCTCATGATCACTTGCTACTCTTGCCAAGGACTCAAATGTGATTCCCAACACTGATGGTGAGCAGTCTACAACTGCCTGTATGTCTCATTCCTTAGGGGTTCAGTGCCTCTGGCCTCTGAGGACATCTATGTTCACATGCACACAAACATACACATGCATATAACTGTAAATAAATAACTTTAAAAAAGGAATTAGTAATTCAATGAAAGCCACATCTTCGCCAAGGGAACCATGACAAGAAGTAGGACGTACAGTAAAATGTATCGTAAAGGTAGCATATCAGCCCTTGAACTTAGCACAATTCCTAGTCCTGATTTTTCCGATGTCCGTAGTCATGGTGCCTTTTTTTCTAGTCTACCACATCACAGGCTACCATCAACTTTGCATGCTTTTTATGATTTGCATCATATATTTCAGCATGCATTAAATATTGGAGAATTTTCTTTCATAATACATCCAAGACTGAACTTTCCCATAACACCTACCTTCCATCACTTCAGAACAACCTCCCTAAGATTTTCTTGCCTCTGGGATCTAGGCAACAGACTGCTTTTCACAAGGTCTGTTATTTTTTTAATGTGTGCTGGAAAGATCTGTAGTGCCTAACTTCAATTTTCTTTGAGTCAGTTTGGAAGAAATTTCACCATTCTAATATCTCTTGCTTTCAAACATCATTTGAATCTCTCCCATACTGTGGGTGCTTAGTCACTTAATCAAAAACTGCAAACACATACAATCTGCAAGGGGGCATAGGACGAGTGACACCGAGGAATGATCCTGGGCTTACAGAATCTCTGTACAGATGAGTACATGGGGGCTCCATGTGAATGTTAACATGGGAACTGTTTTCTCATTACAAACAAGAAGTCAAAACTTGTCATCAAATTATCATCTTTGTGGATTTTTGAGAATCTAGGAAGATAGAGAAGGCTGCCACTCTTCTTATAAATAGAAAGATATTTCTAAGAAAGTCTTAGGTTTCTTTGGAAGCGAAGTGGAGACAAGGACATGGCTGGAGGTACTTTATGAAGAAATTGTGGGAACATGCAGCGCTGAGGGAGAGGACAGAATGAGACACAGTGCCATGATGGCAAAGGGTTAGACTCCTCAGCAAGTGTGCAGACTCTTACCCTCATTGGTCAAGACAACATATATGCTGGCATCAGTTAGTTGAGCACCTCCAGAAGGACTCCAAGACAGGTGTTAAGCAGTTATGTACATAGTAAAAAGCAAGATTAGAGATTATAAACAAAAAATTTATACTTCCAAGAGAGGAACTAAGCTAAAGCAAAGAGAAAGTTTAAAAGCTCAATAGAAAAAAACTGTACAGAGGAGGAGTGTTTTATGTTCTATACCATAGAATTTTGGAGTCATTGCATAGCATGGAATTTCCTGAATATGCTGCATTTCATGTAGTTGTACAGACAATTGTATGTCTCATTGCCATCTTAAATTTATTCCTAGGCTTGTGTTTTAATACTTGTGATGGTCAGTGTTACTTGTCAGCAGAATCTCGAATCACCCAGGAAATGGGCCTCCTTCATGTCTGTGAAGAGTTATCTTGATTGTATTAATTGGGGTGGGAGAAGGGAAGACCCATCCACCGTGGGTGACACCATTCCCTAGATGGGTCTTAGATGGTATTATTGGATAAAGGGGCAAAGTGTTGGCATGCATTCATTCCTGTCTGTTTCCAGCATGTAGGTGCCACGTGACCAGCGGCTTGAAGCTCTGGCTGCTTTGATTCCATACAACGATACACAATATTCTTGAACTGTGAGTTAAAACTAAACTGTTCTCTCTCAAAGTGCTTTTGACAAAGTGTTTTTATCACAGCCATAGAGAAAGAAACTATCACAGTATGTAACAGGTCCCCAAACCTTAGCAGGCCCCGAGACCTTAGCACAACTGATTCCATTATGGAAGTGCCATTTGGGTTGTGAATCTTAGTACACAGACATCACCATTTGCCAAAACTAAAACAAAGGCCTAATCCACCAAAGTCCATATAGTTCTGGGAAAGTCTTCAAATGTTCTAACCTTGTATTTTAGCTTCTGTAGTTCTGCACTGGCTAACTGGTCTTGTGAACTTAGGTATGTCAATCCAGATCATCGTTTTTATGCCGAAAAGCTCATCATGAGAAAGGAAAGGGCTACAGTGGGTTACCGAGCACCAGTGAAGTCCTCAGCTGGCTAATAAAGACTTTCTATTGACTCGAACCCATGTCCTAATAGTCTTCTCTGCTGAAAACTCCACAATAAACATTCTAAGAGTCAGAACCATAGCTTTGTGATGTTTGAGGGTCTCTGTACCTGTACTGCTCTAACAGGACGTGTGTGCGTGTGTGTGCATGTGTTGGGGGAATATTCTCGAACTTCCTCTTTACCAACTGGTATTCTACATATGCTATGCTATTTTTATAACCTTTATGCAGGGCCTTGTGGATTTCACATTTAGTCTTATTCCCCTGCCTCACAGAAACTTTGACCTCCATACACTTCCAGCCCTGTTAAACAAGTAAGAACTGTTTCACCTGTCTTGGCTTTGAAGAAAGCTCTGAGGTAGAAAAACAGGAAGTTGTGACCAACTTGTTTACATCAAAAAGGCTACAATGTCCCCCATATTCTACATAAAATATAACTGTGCCCTGTACTATTCATATAATTTTAATTCTGATATTACTAATTTTTGAGATTGATATTTGTTTTAGATTTTCATTTCATGTATTATTGATAGGTAAATAATAGTCATACATACAATACAAGACAATGTCTTGATCTGTGGAATGACTCAATCAAATAAATTAGCATGTCAATTACTTCTCCATGAGCTTTCTCCTAGTAGACTATTGATACTTTTGCCCTAAGTATTTTAAGGTCTCATGTACTTTACCCAAATGGTTCAAACAACCTTAGGACCTCTGAAAAAAAAATTAAATAGACTCAAAACCCTGCTGTCTAAACAACTGAAAATGATTCCAAGAATTTCAATTCTCTGAAATTGGCAATACGTGTCCTAATACCAGGGACAATCAGCCTGGTGCAAAGAAGGTGGAACCAGCACGCCACAGAGCGTACAATAAATGACAAAAAAAAAGCAGAATGGAACAGGGAGCCCAGGAGTGTGAAGAGGTCTCTATCAGTTCCCCCCCGATCAAGAGTCAATGACTTCCTGGTAAAATGAAATTATAGATTCCCATCAGAATCAGTAAAGTCATGTAGTCATAATCCATTCTGCTATTTTATTTGATTCCAGAAGGTGGGTTTGCACTTCAAAATTAATTTGGGGTTTTTCCTTATAATGTTCAAGTCAAGAATGATTCCTGGCACAGGCAAAGAAAATGAATGATTTTGAGTGTTCTCCAGAATAAATGAACAAAGCTGCCCCCTCTGTGAAACACAGCCTCACCAAAGCTATCTGTGTGCCAATCTACTACTATTAATATTCCATAATGTACCAAATACTGTGTACTGGAGTATCCTCCACCCAGTCTCTAGCTTCTAAGAAGCACCAAGGGGATTTCTCAGCATTGTAGCAAGCAATTTCTTCTGGCATTGGCATGTCCGTTGCCATAGTAGGGTATAATTTGCTGTGTTACCTACAAAATAACGAAATGAAATAAACAGAATAATACAGATAGACAGGTCTCCAATAATGGTGGCAGAGTAGTGGTACTCTCTAGTAACAGGGGGAGGCCTTCATCTGAGAGTCCAGCCATTTCCTTCCCTCTGACACCTCTCCCCATCTGCATGGGGTCTTGGGAGCATGTTAAAGTGTACAGGAGTAAGCACTGGCTCCACTTTGAACACAACTGCAAAGGCAGTATGACTCTGCATCTTGTTATACTTGTAGCACCATCCCTGTCAACACCATTCATGGGGCATTTACTCCTACAAGTAAGAAGAAACCTCAAAGTGGCTTAAGTGCATTAAAGCCGTACCAGAATAAAACATTCCCAAGTACATATTAAACACGCCAAGCCAAGGAAGATTTTCAACACCTGCAACTAGACCCCACAAAGAGGAGGGTATCTAATATTGCAATGGCAACATCCCCCACCAGCCTGTCAGATGACTGCCTAATATGTGCATCAAGATACCATAAGGTAGAAAACCCCTAAGAGACCCTATGGCCTCAGCTCAGTTCAGACCCCACTAATGATATGCCTTAATCATCCACATTGCCATTCACCTGTCTACATGACTATTCCCAGCCTTGAATCACACCTTTAAGACCCCCATGTTTCTGCATCATAGCTATATGGCTTTCTCAGTGCTGAGGTAAGGTTCAGTACTACAACCCTGAAGCCCCAGCAGGTGAATAATATGTTTGACCCATAGTGGATTTAACACACAAATTCAAACGTATGGGCACAGAGGACTGTGGCCACCAAGTGGTCACACAGGGATAATCCTGAGAACAGAATGGGTGGGTTATGTCCTTATTAAGGAATATCTTGGCTATGCTATACTGTCAGACAAGGATATAGTCAATTTGTAGAATAACAACTAAACCATTCTGTAATGAAGACTTGGAAACAAATTTGCTGCTGAAGAGTTACAATTTAATTCAATTCTATCTAAAGACTATTTTCCTATTCAGTCTATGACTTTAGACTTTTCTCCACAAAGTAAAGTCTAGATTTTAAAGAGATTATTTTGAACCCCAACCATCCCCCATGGCATCAACTGCTCCTGGAGACACAGACACCATCTGAATAGATTTCACAAAGTGGTAAATGACTGGTCTCCCAGCTGGACAGCCCTGACTCTAGGCCTATGCCCCTAGCTCACTAATTGTAGCCCCACAAGCTGGTCAGCAGACAAGGTGCCTGGGGCAGGTCTCTCCATCCCCCATTTGACCCTGCAATCTACAAGTCCCTGCCACTCCACTCCCCAACCCCAACCATCACCACCACCCCCAGCAACACCAGTGGCTCCTGGAGACACAGACACTGTTTGCACAGATTGCACGAACTGAGGTTCCCAGAGACTCAGACCCCTGCTGCACAGATTGGTTGAAGAGCCACCCCTGGAGCCACAGGCACCTCCTGCACCAGTTGGAGGAAGTGATTGGCAGACGCCAGTGCAAGAATACGCTCAGCAACATAGAGAAAAAGGTTGCGCTACCAGATCTTCAATAGCAAGACTGGAACATTCCAATGCAGAGGAAGCAGAAGAAAAATTACCTTAAAAGTAACTTTATGAAGATGATAGAATACCTGAAAGAAGAAATGAAAATTCCCTTAAAGAAGTGGAGGAAAAGACAAAAAAATGGAATAAATCAATAAGTCCCTTAAAGAAAGCCAAGAAAAAAATCAAACAGATGAAGGAAACAGCTCAAGACTTGAAAATTGAAATAGTAACATAAAGAAAGCACAAATCAAGAGAATTATGGAAATGGAAAATCTGGGTAGACAAGCAGGAAGTATATATGCAAGCATAACCAACAGAATACAAGAGATGGAAGAGAGAATCTCAGGAATTGAAGATACCATGGAGGAAACAGATTTATCAGTCAAAGAAAAAACTTAAGTCCAAAAAAATCTTAACACAAAATATTCAGGAAATGTGGGACACCATGAAAAGACCAAACCTAAGAATGATAGGGATAGCAAAAGGAGAAAACATGCCTATGAAAGTACAAGAAGCCTACAGAACACCTAATAAACTGGAACAAAAGAAAAAGTCCCTCACCCCATAATAATCAAAACACTAAAGACAGAGAGAAGCAAAAGAATATTAAGAGCTGAAAAGGAAAAAGGCCAAGTAACATATATAGACAGGCCTATCAGAATTATACCTAACTTCTCAATGGAAACTCTGAAAGCCAGAAAGTCCCAGGTAGACATCCTGCAGACACTAAGAGACCACAGATGCCAGCCCAACTTCTATACAGAACAAAGCTTTTAATCACCATAGACAGAGAAAACAAGATTGGGGGTGGGGGAAGAGCGGAGGGAGAGGGAACTGAGAGTGACATGTGTAAAAAGTTAAATAAAACAAATATGGAAAAAGATATTCCACGACAAAACCATGTATTTTTCTCAATATATTTTTATTTAAATTAGAAGCGTTAATGTTTCACATGTTAGTATCAGCTCCCTCTCCCACCCCCTCCTCCCTTGTCCCTCCACCAGCTCCCCAGCCTCCCACCCAATCCCAACATCATTTCCCAGGGAGGGTGAGGCCCTCCTTGGGGGGGATCTCTGAAGTCTGTCATTTCATCCAAGGCAGGACCTAGGCCCTTCCCCATGTGTCCAGGCTGAGAAAGCATCCCTCTGTTTGGAATAGGCTCCCAAAGATCATTCATACACCATGGTAAACACTGATCTACTACCCAAGGCCCCGGTGATTTCTGTGATCTCCTCACTGACACTACATTCATGGAGTCTAGATCAGTCCCCTGTTGGCCTCTCATCCATCAGTCTGGGATTCAAGAGCTCCCCCCTTATCCGGTCAGCTGTCTTTGTGGGTTTCATCATCATGGTATTGACCCTTTGCTCATCACTCCTCCATCTCTGTCACTAGGTTCCAGGAGTTCAGCTCAGTGTTTAGCTGTGGGTATCTGTCTCTGCTTATATCAGTCCCTGGATGAAGGTTCTAGGATGGCATATAGGATAGTCATCAACCCTATCATCAAGGAGGGGTATTAGTGTAGTCTCTCCACTATTGTTTAGTTTGCCAGTTGGTGTTATCCTTGTAGATATCTCGAGATCTCACTAGTGTCAGCTCTCTCCTCAAGCCTATAATGACTCGATCTATTATGGTATCTCTCACCCTGCTCTCCTCTATTCTTACCTCGACTCAACCTTCCTGCTCCCCCATGCCTTCTTCTCCTGTCCTCTTATCCCCCTCTTTTTTTCTTGGTTCCCTCTCCCCTCCCCCGATATTCCCAGTCTGCTCAGGAAATCTTGCCTCATTCCACTTCTCTGGGGTATCATGCATCTCTCTTGGGAAGCTCCTTGTTTCCCAGACTCACTGGCACTGGGATTGTAGGCTGACACTCCCCTGATCCATATCTAAAATCCATATATTGAAAGACCCCGAATTTATAGAAATAAAATATAATCTTAAACAGGGAGGGCACCCCACTAGAGAACTTGGGAAGTGAACAAAGAACCCCATCCCAGGAACTGGCCAAACCACAGAATGGAATGTATGGTTTAGCAACCTTAATTGCAGAAGGGCTGTAAACCCACAGAAGGCCAATTCCAGGCTGCTGACCACCTGTGAAGAACTGACCAGGGCGTCAGAGATGGGCAAACAAGATTCATGGGAAACAAGGAGATGATAACCACCATTTACTTAGGGAGAGATGATTAACTCATACCAAGGTTTGAGGAATTTACAACGTGTAGGTCAGGAAGACATCTACTTCCCCTGGTCAGTAGTCACATACCCCCCCCATCACAAGATAGGGACCCCTCCCAAAGGCTTGTGGTTTTTGTTTTTAAAAGCTGATTGTAACTGAACCTCTGGGCCAATCGGTCTAAAAGCTGACCAAGAGGCCCATCTGCAGATGCCTAATTAAAGCCTCTTGCGTGTTGCATCAATTGGCGCATGGACTCTTGATTCTCGGGGTGATGAATCCAGCTTGGGGACCCCTCCTCAATTCGGGGTACCCCAACATATATGAGTGAGTACATACCATGTTTGTCTTTTTGTGTCTGGGTTACCTCACTCAGGATGGTTTCCTCTGACAAAACCATGTTTATTTTTTCTTTTTTTAATTACTTTTTTTAAATTATAAACAAGCTTGTTTCACAAGTCAATCCCAGCTCCCTCTCCCTCTCCTCTTCCTGTACCACCTAACCCCCCAGTCTCCCACCCTATCCCCACTCCCTTCTACATAGGGGATATCCAGAGTCTGTCATTTCATTCAGGGCAGGGCCCAGGGCCTCCCCCAAGAGTCCAGGCTGAGAGAGCCTCCCTTTTTGTGGTAAGGACACACAAAGTCCATTTATATGCCAAGGATAAATAATGATCTACTGCCCAGGACCCCATAGATTGTCCAGGTTTCTTCACATTCAGGGGGTCTGGATCAGCTGTCAGTCTCCCCTTGTTCAGGTCAGCTGTTTTTGTTGGTTTCAGCGGTCCATTCTTTACCCTTTGCTCATCACTCCTCCCTTCCTGTCACTGGTTTCCAGAGGTTCAGGTCAGTGTTTAGCTGTGGTGTCTGCCCCTGCTTGCATCAGTCACTGGATGAAGGTTCTAGGGTGGCATATAAGGTAGTCGTCAAACTCATTATCTGGGATGGGCATTTAGGGTAGTCTCTCTACTATTGCTTAGTTTGCTAGTTATTGTCATCCTTGTAGATCGCTAGAGATCTCCCTGGTGCCACATCTCTCTTCAAACCTATAATGACTCCTTCTATTATGGTATTTCTAATTCTGTTCTTCCCTATTCTTTCCCCAACTCAAGCTTCTTGCTCCCCCATAACCTCTTCTCTCCTCCTCTTCTCTGCCTCTGGTTTCCCAGCTCCAACTCCTCTCCCCTGCTCCCCCACCGCAACCCCCTCCCAATCTGCTCAGAAGATCTTGCCTCATTCCTCTTCTCTGGGGTACCATGCATATATCTCCTAAGTTACTTTCCTATTCCCCAGTTGTAGGCAGGCACTCCCCTGATTCATATCTAAAAACCATATAAGAGTGAGTACATACTATGTTTGTCTTTTTTGTGACTGGGTTACCTCACTCAGGATGGTTTCTTCTAGTGCCATCCATTTGCCTGCAAATTTCAAGATTCCATTGTTGTTTTCCGCTACATAGTACTCCATTGTGTAAATTTTCTCTATCCATTCTTCAGTTGAGGGGCATCTAGGTTGCTTCCAGGTTCTGGCCATTACAAATAATGCTGCTGTGAACATAGTGGAACAGACATCCTTGTTGAATGAATGTACATCTTTTGAGTATATTTCTAAGAGTGGAATTGCTGGGTCTTGTGGTAGACTGATTCCCATTTTCCTGGGGAATGTCCATACTGATTTCCAAAGTAGCTGTACAAGCTGGCACTCATACCAGCAGTGGAGGAGTGTTCCCCTGCCGCACCTGCTGTGCAGCCTGTATCCAAGAATGTGGTGAGGATTGATGACACAGGGACCAGTCGGTTGCATTAAGAAAACTTTATGCTCCCCAAATCGGCTTAGGAGAACTTCCCAAGAAAAACGCTTCCCTTCAGACAAAACTTCTGCCATCCATACAGGCACAAATCTCCAACTGAACTTTCCCACACCTCTCACAGCTCAGAAAGAAATCAGCGAAACATCACCCTTACAATAGCCACAAACAACACTAAATATCTGGGGATAATGCTAACCAAACAAGTGAAAGACCTTGAGTCTTTAAAGAAAGAAACTAAAGAATATACTAGAAAATGGAAAGATCTCCCATGCTCTTGAATTGGTAGGATCAACATAGCAAAACCATCTTTAAACAATACCTATCCACTAATACAGCCCTACAGAAAATACTAGTAGGAAAATTCCAACCCAAGGAAGTCAGCTGCACCCACAAAAGCACAGGCAATAGGTAACCTCACACCAGCAAATTCCAAAGAAGGGAAACATACACACACTACCATCACCAATATAAAACTAAAAATAACCGGAATTAATAATTATTGTTCATTAATATCTATTGATATCAATAGACTCAATCTGCCAGTAAAAAGATACAGGTTAACATAATGGATACAAAACATAGGAACTGACCTTCTGCTGCATACAAGAAACATACCCCAACTTCAAAGACAAACATTACCTCAAGGCAAAGGGTTGGGAAAAAACTTTTAAATCAAATACACCTAAGAAGGAAGCTGGTATAGGTATCCTGATATGTAAGAAAAAATCGACTTCAAACGAAAATTAATCAAAAGAAATGGAAAAGGACATTTCATATTCATCACAGGAAAAAACATCACGATGATGCCTCAATTCTGAGTATTTATGCCCCAAATACAAGGGTACCCACATTTGTAAAAGAAACATTACTAAAGCTTAAATCCCACATCAAACCCCACACATTAATAGTGGAAGATTTCAGCATCCCACTCTCACCAATAGACAGGTCTGCCAAACAGAAATTTAACAGATAAACAAGGGAACTAACAGATGTTGTAACACAAATGGGCTAAACAGACATTTATAGAACATTCCACCAAAACACCGAAACAAACACACAAAAAAATATACCTTCTTCTTACTGCCTCATGGAACCTTCTCTAAAACTGACCACATAGTAAGTCATAAAACAAATCTCAACAGATAATAAAAATGGAATAAACTACTGTATCTTAATTGGATCACCATAGCTTAAAGTTAGAATTTAACAACAACAACACAAATTACAGAAAGCCTACAAACTCAGGGAAACTGAATAATGCTCAACTGAATCACCACTGAGTCAAGGAAGAAATAAAAAAAGAAATTGAAGACTTCATATAATTCAATGAAAATTAATGTGTGATATATCCAAACTTATAGGAAACAATGAAAGCAATGCTAAGAGGAAAGTTCATAGCACTAAGTGCCCACATAAAGAATTTGGAGAAGCCGGGCGGTGGTGGAGCACGCCTTTAATCCCAGCACTCAGGAGGCAGAGGCAGGCAGATCTCTGTGAGTTTGAGGCCAGGCTGGACCGACAGCCTCCAAAACAATACAGAGAAACCCTGTCTCATAAAACCAAATAAATAAATAAATAAAAGGGGGACATAACAATGGACATTGAGGAAATCTAGAGAATCTTCAGGTCATTCTTCAAATACTTGTACTCTACAAAATTGGATAATTTAAAGGAAATGAACAATTTTCTGGATAGTTACCACATGCCAAAATTAAATCAAGACCAGATAAGCAGTTTAAATAGATCTCTAATTCCTAAGAAAATAGAAGCAGTCATCAAAAGTTTTCCAACCAATAAAAGCCCAGGACCAGAGGACTTCAGGGCAGAATTCTACCAGAATTTCAAAGATGAGCTAATACCGATACGATTCAAATTGTTCTGAATAATAGAATCATAAGGAACATTACCAAACTCCTTTTTATGTACAGTTACCCTGATATCCAAACCAAACAAAGATACAACAAAAGAAAGAGAATTACAGACCAATATCCCTCATGGACATGGACGTAAAAATACTCCATAAAACACTGGCAAATGGAATCCAAGAACACATCAAAAAATCACCCACCATGATCAAGTAGGCTTCATCCCAGAGATGCAAGAATGGTTCAACAATTGAAAATCTGTCAATGCAATCCACCATATAAACAAACTGAAAGAAAAAAAACACATGATCATCTCATTAGATGCTGAAAAGCAATTTGCAGCAAACTAGCAGCCAACATCAAATTAAATGGAGAGAAACTCAAGGCAATTCCACTAAAATCAAGAACAAGACAAGGCTATTCACTCTCTCCATACCTATTCAGTATAGTAATTTTAGCTAGAGCAATAAGACAACAAAAGGAGACCAAGGGGAAACAAAATGAAAAGGAGGAAGTCAAACTTTTGCTATTTGCAGATGATATGACAGTATACATAAGTGACCCCAAGAGTATATGGTAGGATACAAGATTAACTCAAAAAAATCAGTAGCCCCCCTATATATACAAATGATAAATGAGCTGAGAAAGAAATCAGAGAAATATTGCCCTTTACAATAGCCACAAGTAATATACAGTATCTTGGGGTAACTCTAACCAAACAAGTGAAAAGCTTCTGTGAGGCAAAGAACATGGTAACTAAGACAAAACAACAGCCTACAGAATGGGAAAAGGTCTTTACCAACCCCACATCTGACAGAAGACTGGTCTCCAAAATATATGAAGAACTCAAGAAACTAGACATCAAATACCAAATAATTTAGTTAAAAATGGGGTACAGATCTAAATAGAGCTAGGTAGTGGTGGTGCACTTGGCAGTCAGAGAAAGGTGGATCTCTGTGAGTTTGAGACCAGCATGGTCTACAAGAGCTAGTTTCAGGACAGTCTCTAAAGCTACACAGAGAAACCCTGTCTCAAAGAGAAAACAAAACAACAGATCTAAACAGAGAATTCTCAATAGAAGAATCTCAAATGGCCAAAAGACATTTAAGGAATTGTTCAACATCCTTAGCCATCAGGGAAATGCAAAACAAAATGACTCTGAGATATCATTTTATTCCTGTCAAAATGGCTAAGATAAAAATCACTGGTGACAGCCTATGTTGGAAAAGTTGTGGAGTAAGGGGAACATTCTTGCACTACTGGTGGGAATGCAAACTTGTACAACCACTTTGGAAATCAGTATGGAGGTTTCTCAGAATCCATCTATCTCAGTACCCAGCATTACCATTCTTGGGCATATACCCAAAGGATGCGCAATTATACCACAAGGACACTTACTCACCTATGTTCACAGCAGCATTTTTCATAATAGCCAGAACCTGAAAACCACCTAGATGTCCCTCAACTAAAAAAATGAATAAAGAAAATGTGGTACATGTACACATTGGGGAATTATTCAGCTGTAAAAAACAATGACATTGAAATTTGCAGGCAAATGGACAGAACTAGAAAAAAATTCCTGAGTGAGATAACCCTGACCCATAAAGACAAACACAGTAGGTACTCATCCATATGTAGACACTATATAGTAAGCAAAGGATAACCACACTACAATCCACAGCTCCAGAGAAGCTGGATAATGAGACAGACACATGGATCACCTTGGGAAGGAGAAATAGATGAGATCTCCTGTATGAACTGAGGATGAGGTAGAGAAGTAAAAGACAAGGGGATGAGGGAAGTAGAACATATGGGAATGGAATGGTCTCATTAGGGATGGGAAAGCAAGGAAGGAGATGTCTCAATAGAGGTATGTGTTATGAAGTTAGAAAGAAACCTAATGTTATGGAAATTCTCAGGAATCCACAAGGGTGACCCCAGCTAAGACTCCTAGCAATAGTGGTGAGGGAGCATAAACCGACCTTCCCCTGTAATCAGATTGGTGACAGAACCTTCATTCAGTAACTGATAGAAGCAGATGCAGAGACAGATCCGCATCCAAACATCAGGCCAAGATAAGGGAGTCCAGTTCGAAGAGAGGGAGGAGAAATTATGTGCGCACATGGGATCAACATCATGATGGGAAAACCAACAGACCGAAATTGTGGGAGCTCGTGGACGCTAGACCGGCAGCCAAGGAGCCTGTATGGGATGGAACCAGGCCCTCTGCATGTGGGCTACAGTTTTGTAGTCTGGTCTGTTTGTGGGACCCCTGGCAGTAGGACCAGGATCTATCCCTAGTGCATGAGCTGGCTTTTTGAAACCCATCCCACATGGTGGGGTGCCTTTTTCAGCCTTGATGGGGACCTTGATGGCCCTGCCTCAACTGAATGTGCCAGGCTTTGTGGATGCCCCATGGGAGGCCTTTTTGAGGTGTGAATGGGGCTGAGATGGGGAATGGTGGAGGGAGGTGGAGGAGTGGAAGGGTGCTGAACTGTAGTTGGTATGTAAAATGAATTTAAAAATTAAATTTAATAATAAAGAGGGTTTATGTTAACAGCAAAGCAAGGCAGACACCCTCAGGAGTGAACCACCCTTCAAAATGTTTGGAAAAGGAAACCAAGTGTTTCAGTACCTATCCCTCCCCACAAACTTTGACAGATGCTACTGGAAATGCTAGTTCCAGAAAGTGATTTCATTTTCCTGCATAAATCAAGACACTTGATGCAAGATGCTGAAGACTGATTCAGTGATTTTTTTGGAAAGGAGCAAACTGAAGATGTTTTGTAGCATGAGTACTGGCTAACTGCACTAGAGAAATGTTCCTTGTAGAGGGAGACAAAAAAGGAGAAAGAATGGTAGTTTGTTTGGATCATCATAGGCACATGTATATGGAGAGAGAGAGAGAGAGAGAGAGAGAGAGAGAGAGAGAGAGAGAGAGAGAGAGAGAGAGAGAGAGAGAGAGAGAGAGAGAGAGAGAGAGAGAGAGAGAGAGAGAGAGAGAGAGAGAGAGAGAGAGAGAGAGAATCAAGTAGGAAGACTGGGAAGGGTTTTGTGTGCTGAGTAGAAACTCCAGCATTTTTCTAAGTTGGATGGTAAGTAAATTACAGTCATAACTGTGGCTGCTGGAGATATGATCAATATGCACTTACTCTAATTTGGGCAGAGGAAAAAGGGCCTTTTCTATTCACTACCATCACGATGGAGGGTTTGTTGTTGTTTTGTTTCATTTTTTTAAATAAATACCTGTGGACTTTGGAGAAATAGTTCAATTCCTGGGAAGCCTCTGCTTTGAAATCTGTCACTGATAAACACACTGAAAACCACTCTCAATGACCTCATGGAACTTAGCTCTGTGCTAGGAAAGTAACTGTTCCTGCAAGCAGACCCTTAGTTTTCAATTATTATTTTATAGAGAGTCCCAGTAGGTAGCCCACACTGGCTAGGAACTACATTCTTCCTGTCTGAGACTCCTGTGTGCTGGGATTACCTATATGCCACTTATCCCTCTTGGCTTCTTACTTGCATTGAAAACAGAACTACACAATATGATACAATATGATGAAATATGATCTCAAATGAAGATGACTGACTTTAGTTTTCAAAGGTAAAATGCCAAACATTCTCTACACGTCTGCCTCATTTGTACTCTCTTACAATTTTGTATATTGAGATCTTTAGTCCTGAGGTGGCGGTGCCAGGAGATGAAGCCTCTGGGAAATAATTCATTCATAAGGGTAGTGCCTTAGGATGAGAACACTTGCTTCTTCCAGCATGAGATTCCTGGGGAAACTCCAATGCCTCGGGGTGTTTTATCTCAGTAGTCAGATAGTCAAGATGAAGGACACAAATAACTCTTCAGGGTAGCTTTATTCCTGCCAAGATGGTTACAATCCAATACTGCTGCACACTGATTTTTCAACAAGAATTTTGAAAGAGACACACTCAACTCACAGCAGATGGTAGAGCGTTTGCTTCAATGTGGTGGCCAGAGAGCTAAAGGAATTACGTTAGTTCTTTATACTTTAATTTACACTTTAGAAAAAGTATAAATTTCCTGGTGTCATTCCATATTACATGTTCATATCAAATTATCATACTGCACCCCACAATGTGCATAAATAGACAGTCATCTTAATAATTTTAGAATAACAAATACTTTGGGATTTATTTTTTATGTTAGGGACTTTCAATGCAATCAAGGCTGGCCTGGTTCTCCCAGTTCTCCTGCCTCAACCTTCAAAGTACCAAGTTTTGAGATCACAGTCAAGTGTCATCACTTTTCTTCCTTTTTACTTTACATGCCAATTCTCCTCTGAAGATCAGGGCACCTTGATATTTGAGTTCAATCTAAAGAAAATATACCTAAGCAAAAAAGTCAACAAGATCAAAATACAATATGCCTGTACATGCTAGAGAAGAAATTTTAAGCACAGCAGACTTACTGAAATTCCTGTTTCCATTAGTTTGCAGACCACATGTCTCTTATACTCCCTCTGACAACTAAAGAGCCACTTCCCTACCTCTAGAGTAACCCATGGTTTCCTTGGTTACTGTGTCCACCTTTGTCACAACCTTCTTGAAAGCACAATTACAGGAAGGAAACAAGGTCTTTTCCCTCCGGATTCAGCTGTCAAATACACAACCTCCTACGCAGTTTCAAAAATGATGCCAATATAAGGGGACAAGAAGATGATATAACCAATTCCCTTCTCAATGACTCCAGCCACTTCCCAGAAGATGACCATTGTCTTGGCTCAGATAGACTTACTTGTTTTTGTTCTACCATGAAATTAAAAAAGAATTTGCATACATAAACTATCCCAGGCAGAACTTTTTAACTGTATAAACAAAACAGGGCTTCATTTATCCCATAGGCTTTAACATTTGAATTGTTCTTTGTAGATTAGAAACACGCTTACAAAGTTATGGACTTTGAGAGCCAGAGGCGATCTTAAAATCTACTTAACTCCATTCCATAATCTCATTTGACTCACTACAAGATATTATGCAAGCTATATTATTCCCACTTTATTCTCCACTGAGGGCACAGACATGCTCAAATGCTCTTTTGATCAGCAATGGCAATGTAGGAGAATTTTAACTCACAGTAGTTTCTTGATTCCCAGTTGACAGCTTCACACTGACACTTAGCTGTTGTGTGACTAATGGGGAAAGTGGCATATACTCCTTTTCCTTGACTCCTTTTTCCTTTATTTGTTTTTTGGCTGATTTTAGCTTGTCTTTGCTTCCTGGGAGGGGGGTGGAGAAAAAAAGCTATAGATACCATCAAAATTGATAAAGATTAGATTCAAACAAGAGAGAGCTCTAGATTACGAGAGGTGATAATTCATCAAATTGCATGACCATTCAATTTAAACTAACTCATCAAACTAACAAATGACTTTCATTTGATCAGATATAACCTGACAAAAAGGAAAACTCCTCAAAGTTAGGCTTGGGCAGGGTTTTGTTTTTGTCCCTCCAGGAGAATAAAAGAATGCGACTAAGGAATCTGAAGGCCACTTGGCAAATGAGACAACTTAAGAAGAATGACAAATCATCCAGAAAAATATTATAATAAAAAGTAAATTGTCCTAATGGTATATAACAATGCCAACAGGATAAAATTTCATATATCTTCCCAAATGTTTGTTTATGATGTTCTCTACAGGCATCCATGGCAAGTGTTTTTTTTTTTTTGTAGTCTCAATTCAATTAAAAATCAAAGCTTGGCTCTCTTCTTCTCTAAACCCAAGCATGTTTGTAAGAGGAAAATCCAAAATATCTGTCTCATATCAGAAGAGTCACCTGTTATGGGACAGAAGAAAAAAGCAAAATTAAGGTACTATTGATTGCCACTAATCTCATAATCCTTTGGATTTATTTTGACTCTTTAAAACTTTTCTTAAGTTATAAATGTTATACAAAATTTATAAGATTAATATATATATTTAAACTTTTTACCAAGATATTAATAGTCATATAGAGAACTAATTATAGAAATAGGCTTCATTTAGCTTCCAAATTATGACTTCAGACCTGATTCTGGAGAAGGTAACTAGGAATTAATCTTGTGTATCCCAGATGTACTTATTAGATTGTGGTCCTTTAGCCTCTCCAAGATCTGCTGCTCATGATTATTTGTAAGTCTTCTACAGTGAATGTGACCAGTCCTAACAGTGACCTTTGAAGTCTCAAAAAGGATGATGGGTCCCCACAACAACTATATGTAAAGAGCTGGATGGCGAATAGCTAGGCAAGAGAGAACTAGGTGGGACTTCCAGGTATAAAGAGAGCTCTGTGAAGAAGAGAAGTGGAGATAACAGTAAAACGTGGAATATGTTGGACATACAGAATGGATGAGAAGTAAAAACCATGTGACAGGATGTAGATTAATAAAAACAGGGTAATTTGAGTTACAAGAACTAGTTGGGGACAAGCCCAAGCTAAAGGCTGAGCTATCACAATTAATAAGAAACTGCCAGGTCATTATTTGGGGCTGGAATCCAAAGATAGTCTGATAAGAAAGTTTGATACATAGGTCCTCCAAAATTGTTCCTTCAGGAAACCAGCATCTGGCTGGGAATAGGAACCATCTAAAATTGTGAGAAACAGGTTTCTGAGGGATGAGGACCTAATCCAGGTTTAAATCCTAATTCCATGGCCTACTGCTTGCATGATCTTCATCGGCCTGTCCCTGTTTCCTTATTTATATGTTGGTTAAGATTCCTTCCTGGAATAACTGAGACACTCTCCTAAGCTCTGTATCTGTTCCTCTCTACCCCACCCTCTACCGAGCTCTCATAACTCCATCACAGAGCTATCCAATAGGAAGGCATTTTAGGAGACCACAAGGAAAGCTCAGGAAGTGTTCTGTAGGGTGCCCCTCCTGTCTGTCCCTCAATCTGTGGGTTTTCTACTCAAGCAAACTTAGAACAAGCTGCCTCTCCTCATAGTTCCAGAATTGAATTAGGTATATCTTTTATGTCACAGGCTGTTAACGTCCCAGTGCTACTTCTAGAGTGTTCTGGCATTCTTTGTGTTGCCTGTACATACATACATACATACATACATACATATATACATACATACATACATATTTCCTTCATAGAAATTGCCTTCAAAACTCCTATCTGAGAGATGAAGACGTAGCTCACTGGTACAGCACATTCACGGTGAGTATTAGCTTTTTGATCTCTAGCACTGCAAAAAAACATCATACCTGAGTATCTATTTCAATTCCTGCCAGGATAGACTAAACTGTTCCATAACTCTAGCTAGTGTTATTATGAGTTCTCACATTGAGGAAAAAAACATAGTTATAACAAAAGACAGAACCATCATGGAAGGCTCTTGTAAGAGAAAGCACTGAGACAGACATGAGATGGAAACCTTACAAGCCCAATTGCAGAGAGTGGAGCTCATGTGCTGTGCTGTTTAAGACTGCAATTGATAGAAGTATAGATTCTTGGGTCCTGATCTAGACACACCCAAAAAGATTCTGGAAAGTAAAATGATGAGAATCTGCATTTTAACAGGCAGTATGTGATATTTGCTATGCACACAAAATATTTAGAACCACTGCACTAGAGAGAGTGGGGACAGAGAATAATGGAAGCCTTTATGCTACATGACAGAGTTTGTGTGTCATAATACAGGATGTGGAAAATTACCATTTTCTGTAAGTCATCCTGGCAGGAGTGTGGTGGAGAAGCCAAACAGGAAGTAGGAAAATCTAATTGTCACATTAGGTTAGGTAAAATGGAGATGAGACCAACAAGGAAGTGGTAACTAGGCTAGGAGAGAAAACAACCTATGGTGTACAATCAGCAGGACTGACTGCTTACTGGAAAGTAAGACTCAGACATGACTAACAACATTGCTTTAAACAATGTGACTCCTTTTCTCTAGAAGATAAAGTGAGTATAGGCATTGGGAGATTTCCATACATCAGTATTTAACAAGTGCATGAGTTAAAAATACTCATGAAAAAGGTCTCATCTCAGTATTCCACAGAATTTCATTTTTGACTCATTCTATAGGCTTTACTGCAGTTCCCCAAAACTGATGTAATGAAGCCTATCCTATAATGTGATTGAATTTACAGATACGTAGAAATAAGGTTAAGTGTGGTTTATAAAAATGGGGATCCATGAAAAATAGATAACAACATATTATTCTTTCTCTTCTACTCTCCACTCCTTCCCTCACCTCCTCTTCCTTGACCCTCTTTATTTGAGATCTTGCCTCAAATCCTTTATATGCTTCTACCCATCATGTAAGGACAAGCAAGAAGGAGGACGTCTATAGGGCAGACATACAACCCTCCCCAGAAACTACCTCTGACTCAGCCTCCCCAGCTTCAAGAACTTTGGAAAAAAATAAGCATCTGTGCTGGAACCAGATTACCTATGTGGTTCTGTTGTGGAAACCAAGCAAACTAATTCAGTCTGCTTCTCTTCTTATTCTAGCTGTAATGTGGTAGAAAAAATAATCTCTGAAAGCTTATGGGCCAACTAGCCTAGCCTCAACAGGAGCAAACCACGAGACACTGACTCAAACAAAATGGAAGGTGGGAACCAGAACTCAAAATTATCTTCTGACCTCTATACATGTGCAATGGCATCATTACACACACACACACACACACACACACACACACGGACACGGACACGGACACGGACACAGACACACGGACACGGACACATACAGACACGGACAGTACACAGACACAGACACCCAGACACGGACACAGACATGTGCAAAGATTTTCTTTTAAAGAATTATCATTTTCTTAGAAAATTACTTATATTACTAAAAATTGAGACTCAACTAAATACCATTTCTTAAATAAAGAATAATACACCTATTCTGTGGAATATTACAGTTTCTAAAATATTATCAAATTAAATTAAAGACATCCATAATACTGTATATAATGAGAATAGTACAGGCTATGATACAATATGAGGAAACTATTTGTGTTATATATGTACAAAACACACTGTTGTTAATAAGTGTTAGCAAGCTTAAATTTGCCTGCTATGATAATTAAGAATGACTTGTTTTGTTTTGTTTCCATTTGATATTCTTCATTTAGATTAAAAACAATCTGATTTTACATATCAATCCCAGTTCCCTCTCTCTCCCATCCTCCCAGGCCTCCTACCAACTCCTCCCCTCCCCATCCCCCATCCATTCTCCAGGCAGGGTGAGGCCTTCCATGGGGGATCATCAAAGTCTGTCACATCATTTTGGGCCCTGCCCTGTATATTTAGGCTCAGAGATTATCCCTCCATGGAGGAATGGGCTCCCAAAGTCCATTTGTGCACTGGGAATAAATACTGATTGCACTTCAAGAGGCCCCATAGACTGCCCAGGCATCCTGTCACCCAAGTTCAGGAGGCCTAGTTCAGTCCTATGCTGGTTCCCCAGCTGTCTGGCTGGAGTCCATGAGCTTGATCAAGTCAGCTGTTTCTGTGGGCTTCCCTTTCATGGTCTTGACCACTTTGCTCACCACTCCTCCCTCTCTACAACTGGATTCCAGGAGTTCAGCTCAATGCTTAGCTCTGGATCTCTGCATCTGTTTCCATCAGCTACTGGATGAAGGCTCTAAGGATGGCATTTAAGGTAGTAAGACTGACTTTTTATTTTAAGTCTCATAATCTTTCTTGAATAAATAGATACTATACTAGAAATATATATATATATATATATAAGAAGTAAAAATAACTACTGTTAAGTAGTTGAAATCTCATTTGAATGCTCTCACAGCAGGTTACCAAAGAGATTTTTTTCCACTTGGAATAAAAAAAGCATTACTCTTACCTCAAGAAACAAGTCATTTGATTGTATTAGTTACTTTTCTAATGCTATAATGAAATACCATGACCAAGGCAATTTATAAAAGAAGATGTTTCATTGGGCTTATGGTTTCAAAGCGTTAGAGTCCATGAAGTAGAGCAAAGGTGTGGCAGAAGGAACATCTGAGGTCTCACATCTTTGTCAAAAGCAGGGGGCAGAAGGTACACTAAACATGGCATGAGTCTTTTGAAATCTCAGAGTCCATCCTCAGTGACACTGCTTCTTCAGCAAGGCCACACCTCCTAATCTTCCCCAAACAGTTCCACCAACTTGGAACTGAGTATTCAAACATAGGAGTCTACTGTACCATTCTCATGCAGACCACCGCGTTGCTCCTGGAGGTAAGATAATTGAATTTATTTCTATTGTCACAGCTACTAAACCAGGATACAGCTGATCTGCATAAGATGGGATAGTGTATGCTTTAGATCACTGGGAATATAGGTTGCAGAGATGCTGTGTCTGGGTACCACCTTTGGGCAATGAATACCTGTCAACCCAGTATACTCCCGCTTTGAAGAAAGGAGCCTCTCTCCTATGTGTAACTTCAGCGGTCGCTACCATCTCAGCTGTGGGATTCCATGAACCTGATCTGGGTGTTTCCAGAGCCTGTGCTGACGCTGTGTGAGAATGTTGAAAATATTAGAACAGGAGCACGGGCCTATCAACACCCCACACCTTCCCGTTCCGGAAAGGGATTCTTGACATATGGAGAGAAAGGAGCTGCAAAAGCGGTGCCAGATTAGCCGCCTCTAAAAACCCAGGAATCCTGCAGAGTTGCAAAGCCCTCTCCAAGGAAATTCAGTTCCTGATCCGAAAAGAGGACAGACATAGAGGAGCAAAGATAACAAGGAGGCTGAACCAAAGACCACTAAGTACCGTTGAATTAAACGTGGTTTCACCGACCTTATTGAAACACGACCCTTTTCCATCAACTGTGCAAATTCACTTTCTTTCCAAGGGGCTCATTCAGGCACATACTGATACACAAAACACGGTAGAGACAAAGTTACCAAAAGATATGGGATCAGGAATATAAGTCTGTGTGAAAATGGAGTAAAATATGCCATAAGATGTGGAAAACAACACGCCCAAGGTCTAGACTGTGCTAGAGATGGCTTGATTTGAAGTATCTCAGTGGGGTGTGAGCAAATTCTATGCTTGAGATCACATTGGAATCACACAGAGAGCTATAGAAGTGGTAATACCTGTCCCCCACACTGTGATTTAACTCGGATGAGGGACTGTGCAGTCATGAGCATTTGAATTCTCAGAACATCCTAATGTACAACAGCAATAACTCTATTAGTTCATGAATTTAGTTTTCCTTTCAATCAATGTAGGATTTATTAACCTGTTCTGTGTTCATTAAAATAGAAATAATCATTCCCAGTTAAATATAGCAGAAGTAAAATGTGACACCTTGAGTCCCCAGCTCTGAAAACCCATCCTTGCCTGAAGACATGAAAATCTCCCAGCTATCCTTGCCTGGGCTCCCTCAGCTATGGTGTAAAAAGAAGAAACTAAAGTTTACTGGCTAACAGGCATGTTTTTCACCTTACGCTCAATTCCATGGCTACTTATTTCATAATCATAGATGAGAAGACAGGAACTCAAGGTATGCAGTGAATTTTGAAGCAAAAGCATCAATGCTGAGTCACTGCAGGATCATCAAACATGGACTTTTGTTATGGTATGAATGTAAGAAATAACCTGGGTCTCGTGTCACAACACTTGGTCCTCAGCTGGTGGCACTGTTCGGAAGGTGGTGGACCCTTTAGAAGGTGAGATCTAAGAAGTGCCTCAATGAGAGGCAGGCTTGGCAAGCTACAGCCCTGCAGTAGCTTCCAAGTCCAGTTTCCTGCTCCCTACTCTGCTGAGATATAACTCGCTGCCATAGAAGTTTCCTCCACCACAGATCTCCACCAGCTTCCATGATGATCTGTGGCCCCTCACACTGTAAACCAAAACCAATCTTTCCTCCACCAGTCATTTCTATGAAGTATCCCCCAACCTCCAGGCAAAACAGAAATGGCCACATGACTGGTAAGCATAAAAATCAGTTTGATTTTCAGTTCCAGGTGTAAACTCCCATTGCTGTGCTCCTTGGAGACCCTTAAAGCCTTAAGATGTATGCAAATGTGATCTAAAAATAACAAAAAAAAACTGACACTTAAAATACATAAAGGCTTGAAATCCTGGAAATTTAATAATAGTCTAGAATATTAAAAGATTTAATACCTTCCTCAGGAAAATTGGAATCAGTCTACCCCAAGATCCAGCAATTCCACCACTCTTAGGCATATACCAAATGATGTGCATTCATATAACAAGGACATTTGTTCAGTTATATTCATAGCAGCATTATTTGTAATAGCAAGAACCTGGAAGCAACCTAGATGCCCCTCAACTGAAGAATGGATAAAGAAAATGTGCTACAATGGAGTACTACTCAGTGGGAAAAAAACAATGGAACCCTGAAATTTGCAGGCAAATGGATTGAAGTACAAGAAACCATCCTGAGTGAGGTAACCCAGTCACAAAAAGACAAATATGGTATGTACTCACTCATATATGGATATTAGACATAGAGCAAAGGATTACCAGCCTACAATCCACACCTCCAGAGAAGTCAGGAAACAAGGAGGACCATAATAGAAACATACATGGTCCCCCGGAGAAGGGGAAAGAAGATCTGAGTAACTGGGAGCGTGGGATAAGGGGAGAGGGAATTAGGAGAAAGAGAAGGGGAGAAGAGGAGTGGAGAGGAGAATATGAGGGAGCAGGAAGATTGAGTCAGGGGAAGAATAGAGGAGAGCAAGAAAAGAGATTCCTTAATAGAGCTAGCCATTATAAGTTTAAAAAGAAATCTGTCACTAGGGAGACGTGCAGAGATCTACAAGAATGATCCCAATCTAAGTAACAGTGGAAAGGTTACCTTTAACGTCCCACACTGATAATGAGATTGATGACTACCTCATATGCCATCCTAGAGTCTTCATCCAGTAGCTGATGAAAACAGAAGCAGACACCCACAGCTAAACACTGAGCTGGACTACTAAAATCCAATTTCAGAGAGGGAGGAGTGATGAGCAAAGGGGTCGAGACCAGGCTGGAGAATCCCACAGAAATAGTTGACCTGAATAAGGGGAAGCTCATGGACTCCAGACTGATAGCTGGGAAACCAGCATAGAACTGATCCAGACTCCCTAAACGTGGGTGTCAATCAGGAGGCCAGGGCAATCTATGGGACCTATATTAGTCAATCAATATTTATCCCTAGTGCACGAATGAGCTTTGGGAGCCCGTTCCACATAGAGGGTTACTCTTTTAGCCTAGATAAAACTGAGGAGGGTCTAGGCCCTGCTCTAAATGATATGACAGACTTTGAAGATTCCCCATGGAAGCCCTCGCCCTCCCTGGGGAGCAGAAAGGGGATGGGTGAGGGGATCGGTGGGGGGCATGGGAGGATAAGGGGAGAGGGAACAGGGATTGACATGTAAAACAAGCTTGTTTCTAATTTAAATTTTAAAAAAAGTTTTAATACCTTTTTGTATGCACCTAGAGATTAGAAAGAGTTAAGAGCAAAGTATGTCCTTTGGTATACTATAATGTTAAGTCATAAAAGTTGCATATGGACGTTCCTCTTCCAACATGAAATTCTATTGCTTTCATGTATTGAATATGAGCTACAATCTGTACCTAGACGATTAAGTAGTGTCCTTAAAATGCTAAGGGCTCTTCTATAGCTCAGCTATCACTTCCTTTGAACCCATGTTCTCATTTAAAAGTAAAAATAAAAATATTTTTAAAGTCTTGTACCATCTGTCTCTAAACTCATGACTGATTTTTTTTCACTCAACACTCCAAATTGTAAACTATTACAAATATCGCCTTATTAAAAAGTCATTGTTTTCTTGTGGGTTCCTGAACCCCTCTGACTCCTACAATCCTTCCTCCCTTCTTGCAGAATTCTTTGAGCTCTGTCTAATGTTTGGCTGTGGGTCTGCATCTCTTTCCATCCGTTACTGGATGAAACCTCCCTGATGGCAACTGGACTATGCATCAATTCATATGTATAGCAGAATATCATTAGGAATCATTACATTGACATTATTTTTTCCTCATCATGTTTGCTTCTACCCTAAGTCTCTAGGTCATCCAGCCTGTGGGTCCTAGTCTTACTGGAACTTGTTATGGCATGTTTTGTTGATATCCATGGGAGACCTGCCATTTACTGAACAGAAACATAGGAGGAGTAGATTGGGAGGTGGGAACAGAGTGGGGTTGGGGTAGGGGAAGGACCAGGAGAAGAGGAAGGGAGGGGAAACTGTTGCCAGAATGGAAAAGAAAGAACAAAAGGAAGGGGGGAAGGAAGGAAGGAAAGAAGGAAGGAAGGAAGAAAGGGAGGGAGGGAGGGAGGGAGGGAGGGAGGGAGGGAGGGAGGGAGGGAGGGAGGGAGGGAGGGAGGGACGAAGGAAGTTAAAAAGGTAGATTAGGGATATTTTTTCTTGATGTAGAGGTCAGAAGGAAGTTGACTTATTTTATTTTATTATTTTTCAAAAAGGGTCAAATGGAAGACACTACCAAAAGAAATTTTTGAAGTCCTTCTATTTAGAGATCTTATTTATTCTTATATCTAGATGCTCAAAAAATATTCAAGACCCAGCTGCAGAATTCATAATGAAGAAGGAAGAAAAGAACTGAGAAGAGAAAGAAACATTAGGCAGATGTTCAGGATGAAAATCCAATGGTACTAATGTGCAGCATGTGCTTTCATCTTGTAATTCTAATCCTGTAATTCTATTTTTTCTGAAATATTGACACAACATTAATTAATAGAGAAAGACAATTAGACCTTGTGAAATTTAGTGATATAAAAGATAGGTTTAATATCTTCCTTAGACATATTAGATAGTTCACTGTTCTCAGGGGAGCACAAACTGAAATATTTGCTCTAACGAAGCATTGGGTATAAAGGATTTTCCACAAAGCAAAGTAAAATTGGATATATTTTTCATGGTGAAACTCATTTTAAGTATCTCCCAACATCCTTAGACATTTCTAATAATAAACAGTCAATCCCCTTGTGAAGTTTGTAGAAGTAAAACAAAGACTGCAATGGGAGATGGTCATCAGATAAACATGCTATTGCCTCTATGTCTGATCTTCCTTACTGAAACCACTCAACCCACCCATGGAAATCCACTGCTCATTGGTTCACCTACCCATTGCTCATGGCAATCCACAGCTCATTCTTTCACCTACTAGTTACCCTGGTGTGCCTCAGAAGCCATTCCACAGGCACCAACAGCGCAGAGGCACACAACATCTAGCTCCCACTCCATGCCTCCAAGTCTGTTGAGGGTCAGTGAAGCATGACTTAACCAAAGCAGAGAGGTGCCTGCAATAGCAGACATTAAGATAGTTGCAGAAAAATTATAATACTAAGTCCTAACGTCATCTGTTGGGTCAAAAAAAACTTGGGAAATAAGGAGAGAGATCTTTGAAGTACATATTTTAAAAGGGAAGAAAAATGTTGAATAAGGTAAGGTAAGTGACAAAGGCAACAGCTGGAGAAAAGGGAGGATTTGGAATGTTTCAGAATCTGAAAAAGAATCTAATAACTGCAAACAGAAAGACAGTGTGGGGAAAAAGAAATTAAGGAAGTAGGCAGGTTCTGGAACTCATAAAGTCTTTGAGAACAGGCATTGGGACTTCCTATGACTTCCTGCATGACTCAGATGTATAGAAAGGTCTACAACCAATAAGAACTCTATTATTAAACCATACTATTGTTTTTCTTTTCAATAAAGTTAATATTTACAAACTCAATCTGTAGGTTTATTTCATAAATGGCAAAATAATATATATAGTGGGAAACTGGCCACAGGAAATTGACATCTTAAGTTCTAGGCTTCTGGGTGCAGGGGATGGGAGACAGAAGCAATGCTGTGTCCAATCTGCATTGAGAAAGGGTCAATGGATTGGTGCAGATAATAACTCAGCATGTAGTATAGGAGCAGGACGATGGTAAAGGAGAGGACAACACCTGTCCTTTCTGTACCTTGATTTTTCTTTTTAATATGTAAAGCACAGGACAAGGCTGAACCAAACCATCCTAAGGATGCTTTCTGCCTGCATAAGGCCATCAAGAGCAAAAGAAGGACCTGCTGGGGGAGAAGAGCGCACACAAACACGGTGCATCTCTGAAAGAGGAGAAACGAATGTCTGTGGCACTTGGGAAGGTAGGTTCCCTCTCCTGTGTCCTATCACTATCACTCATGCTGTAAGCCTCTTCCCGTATGGTATCTCTTCCTTATGCCAGCAACTTGCAATGGAGCATTGAACATTGCTGTAGTCCATTGTTCCTATATGCCTCAGAATTGATAATTTATAAAAGGAGCATCAATTATTTGGACTTATAGTTATAGAGGCTGGGGTGTCTACGATCATCTGGTTAGGGTTTTATAACCCAGCAGAAGGTAAAACTTAAAGAAAGCATAAGGTGGCTCTTTATAATAGTCCATTCTAACAATAACAAGCCATGCTCACAAGAATTAGCCCACTCACATAAAAACAATACCCAAAGAAAACAACAACAAAAGACCTCAGTCTCTCTTTACAGACCAAACACTCCTTGAAACCTCCAGCCCCAACATGACCACATTGGCACTCAAGTTTCAACATGGATATTGGAGGGAAAAACATGTTCATACAACAGCAATCTAATTGTAGGCCAATGGGACAGTGTAGTAACTGTTAACCATGGAGTTTATGGAACAGTTTGGATCAAAAAGAAAATATCCTTGATTTAAGGCCTCTGTAAGTATATATAAAAGTCTAAAGACCAGTTTCTTAATGTTTCCCTTGCCAAAAACTATATATAAATGGTTTTCATTCACAGCAAGCCTCTTTAATAAGTAGTACCCAGGGAACAGATGTTTGAAATAGATGTGTTACATTAATAAATGAATAGGTTATCTGTGGCTGATTTTGCCTTGTAACACATCCTCCCAATAACTCACACATCCCTCCACACAGGGATCTACAAAGTGAAGACACTAATCTAGGACCTGGGTGTCAAAATAAGGGTAAATTAAGTGTGACTCCATGGGCTTTCATTCTCATGAGGAATAAAGAAATAAACAAATGAATAAATAAATGTGAACTAAAGTTCCCTTTAAGAAACTTCACCTATGATGGAAGCTCTGCAGACTGATTAGAATATCTGAGGAAGCACAGATTGACAAGGGAAATTATTATGCTGGCTAGTTTTATGTCAACTTAACTAGAGTCATCAGGGAGGAGGGAATCTGAACTGAAAATAATGTCTCCGTAATATCAGGCTGTAGGCAAGCCTATAGGGCATTTTCTCACTAAGAGATATGGGAAGGCCCAGTTTACTGTGGGTGGGGCCACGTCTGGGCTGGTGGTCCTGGATGTTATCAGAAAGCAGGCCAAGCGAGCCATGTGAAGCCAGCCAATAGGCATCACTTCTCCATGGACTCTGCATCTGCTCCTGCCTCCAAGCTCTTGCCTTACTTGTGTTTCTGCCCTGAGTTCTCCCAGTGATGTATAGCGATGTGGAAGTGTAAGCCAAATAAACCCCTTTGGCCCCAGTTTGCTTTTGGCCATGGTATTTTATCACAGCAATAATAACTCTAATTAAGACAATTATCTTGGGCTACCTTTTGTTGCCTTCACAGCTATTTATCACTCTGCACATGACCTAACGTTGACTATCAGATAAAAGCCTTTAGACTGTGTTAACTTAGTGTGCCATTAGCTTTCACCAATCCACAAGATTAGAATGTCATCACACAGAATATGAAATCTTTAACAAAGGTTTCCCCATTTTGTGGTAACCCATCTATCTGATGTCCTCGCCAATGTGTTTGAAAAATACATTTATTTATGACTTATTTTTGTTCTGTGTCCCTAAAAAACTCACCTAACTGCTTCCGAATAGAACTTACCATTCAAGGCAGTCTAAGCCAGTACTGTTGAACCATTTCAATTCATATTTGGCTCAAAATAAACTATCTTTTGCTCTTTGGAGAGCTGTATTCATTACTGGAAGTAATCCAGTATCAAATAATGTCAGATTAAAAAGCATTTTCAGAAACTGAAGAAATTAATTGAGTTATTGATAGCTACAAAAATGCAGTTAGTAAGATAAAAGTGGTAAAAAGACAAATAATCGTGACAACCACCATAAAGTATTTAAGTGGGGTGGTTCAGCCTCATATCACAGACTTACTGAGTAAAGGGCAAAGTATACAGTATGTAATAGAGAGCATTCATACCCCTTCCCCTACCCTCACCACTTTTCCTCCCAACTTCATGTGCTCTGTTTTATCAAATTCACTGACTCAAGTTAAGAATATAGAGATTCAGGGGGACCTAAGCCACTCTAGACCTAAGCCACACTCACAGTTCTTGAGTTTTTGTTTCTTTTCTTTGTTACATTGTCACGAATATTTCAAGTCAGTCTAGAACTCATCGTGAGCCTCCTGCCCTAGCCTCCCTATGCTAGGATTATAGATGTTCATTCAATGCCCAGCAAAACTGGCCTTTGTATAGTAAGGACAGATGGCTCCTATGATGTCTGATGGAGACTGCATTCTCCTTTTGTCTGCATGTCCCGTCTTACCTCAGTTGCCTTCCCTCACTTTGTTATAGGTTTATCCCCCAACACCTTATAAACCAGTGTTCTTCACTGCAGTCTCCAGGTCAAGCTCTTGCCTGGCTCTACGAACAAGTAAACACAGATACATCCCCAACTCAACATTCTTGAGTGTCTTCTTTGGACATATCAAAAGAGTGCTTTGTAAAAGAAAAACAAACAAACAAATAACAACAACAACAAAAAACTCAAAAAATGAACAAACAAACAAAACAGGTAAAAGCCCTGGTTTCAGCAGTGACAATAGATCAGACCCAGCTATCCATTTTAACATGCCAGTTAGAGAGGTAAAAAATGATGAGAAACAGAGAAAACAGAATTAATATATGTTCACTGAGAAGGGGGTTAGATAAAGGGGTGATGCCCCCCTTTCTCACACTCCCTCCATGTTCAGTATGGGATAGAGAGGGAGATTTGAGGTATTGGTAAGAGTTAAGCATAATTAAGTAGTCTCCAGTAAGAAATTGTCTCACCTGTTGATAGTTGACTGATCCTCACTAGAAGGGACCTATAAGATGCCTCAAGATGGCCTGATCAGGGTTGTAGCCTTCTTGTGACAGGAACTGTCTTCAGGTTGTCTTTCCTGCTTGGATTTAAAATGACTACAGGTTTAGGACAACGACACTGTGTCATTAGCCTTAAAGGGACATGAGCTAACTGAGGTGTATCAGTAGTGCCTAGACAGTCTTTAAGAGGTCTGCTGTTGACATGCAGAGGTAATGAGACGACCTACAGCAAAAGAGACATGAAATGAAGCCAGAAGAGATAGACTTTTATTTGTTTTTTTAGTAATCAGGGGCCCAGGGGAGGAGTCAATGATTTTTAGCTGAAGCAGCTTGAGAGCACCTATCATATCTCAATGCTCTTGCTTTTGCGTAAGTTGAAGAGTGGTTATGGCAGAAGGTTTAGCCAAATATCATTGCTGGTGAAACTATTGGATCATGAAATTCTGGTATTTGTAAACTTACCACAAGCTAGAGTCATGTAGGAAGAGAGAACCTCAACTGAGAAATTACCTCCATCAGATTAGCCTGTGGACAAGCCTGGCACTCTTTTTTTTAACTTTTTAAAATTGCTTCACATGTCAATTCCAGCTCCCTCTCCCTCTCCTCCTCCCCTGCCCCCTTCAGCCCTCCCCCACCCCCCATCCAATCCTCACTCTACTCTCCAGGGAGGGTGAGACCCTTCATGGGGATCTCCAGAGTCTGTCATATCATCTAGGGCAGGGCCTAGGCCCTCCCCGAAGTGTCCAGGCTGGGAGAGAGCATCCCTCCAAGTGGAATGGGCTCCCAAAGTCCATCTGGATGCCAGGGATAAATGCTGATCTATTGCCTGAGGCCTCCTCACTGACACCCATGTTCAGGGGGTCTGGATAAGTCCCATGTTAGCTTCTCAGCATCAATATGGGGTCCATAAGCTCCCACTTGTTGAGGGCAGCTGTTTCTGTGATTTTCACCTGAAAAGTCTTGGATTTTTGTTTGTTTGATTTTTGAGACAGCGTTTCTCTGTATTGTTTTGAAGGCTGTCCTGGAACTCACCCTGTAGACCAGTCTGGCCTCGAACTCACAGAGATCTGCCTGCTTCTGCCTCCCAAGTGCTGGGATTAAAGGCATGCGCCACCAACACCTGGCTTCACCCGCCAAGTCTTAACCCCTTTGCTCATCACTCCTCCCTCTCTGCAACTGGTTTCCAGGAGTTCAGTTCAGTGTTTAGTTGTGGGTGTATGCCTCTACTTCCTTCAGCCACTGGATGAAGGCTCTAGGATGGCTTTTAAGGAAGTCGTCAATCACATTATAGGGAAGGGCATTTAAGGTAGTCTCTCCACTATTGCTTAGAATGCCAGTTGGTGTGATCCTTGTAGGTCTCTGGAGTGCCAGATTTCTCCTCAAATCTATAATGGCTTCTTCTATTATGGTATCTCTCATCCTGCTCTCCTGTATTATTCCCCTGACTCAACCTTCCTGCTCCCGCATGTCCTCCTCTCCCATCTTCTTCACCCCCTCTCTTTCTCCCAGCCTCTCTTCCATGCTCCTAATCCCCTCAGAAGATTCTGTCCAGTTCCCCTTCTCTGGGTTACCATGAATATCTCTCTTAGGGTCCTCCCTGTTTCCCAGACTCTCTGGCAGTGGGATTGTAGGCTGACATCCCCCTGTTTCATGCTTAAATCCATATATGAGTGAGTACATAACATGTTTGTCTTTTTATGACTGGGTTGCCTCACCCAGGATGGTTTCTTCTAGTGCCATCCATTTGCCTGCAAATTTCACGATTCCATTGTCTTTTTTCCACTGAATAGTACTCCATTGTGTAAATGTACCACATTTTCTCTATCCACTCTTCAGCTGAGGGGCATCTAGGTTGCTTCCAGATTCTGGATATTACAAATAATGCTGCTATGAACATAGTGGAACAGACATCCTTGTTGTATGAATGTGTATCTTTTGGGTATATGCCTAAGAGTGGAGTTGCTGGGTCTTGTGGTAGTTTTTGTGTCTTCCTTTATGTTTCTGTCAGTTTGACCCATACTACATCAGCCTAAAACAACACTCTCATGGCTTAAACTCCTGAAAGCTGGTACACACAGAAGACATCACCATTGCATTAACTAACACATTTGTAACTGCAATTTTAACTAAATGTCACATTGTAAAGGAGCTTATTGGATAGTCTTATTGGAAAGTTCAGACTCAGGTGAGCTTCAGAGTTGGTGCCATAAAGACAAAATGTCCCTCACAATCAGCACAGTTGACTTGCCATGGGCTGTAAGGAAACTCTCACTAAAGGGAGATGTGGTTGCTACCACCAGTGAACAAAACCCCTAAAGACTATGAGCATGAGGCTGGGCGTTGGTGGCACACGCCTTTAATCCCAGCACTTGGGAGGCAGAGGCAGGCGGATCTCTGTGAGTTTGAAGCCAGCCTGGTCTACAGAGCGAGTTCCAGGACAGCCTCCAAAACAATACAGAGAAACCCTGTCTCAAAAAACCAAAAAAAAAAAAAAAAAAGACTATGAGCATAGTATACAGAGGCTGGATTAAGCATAAATCATCAGGATTTGGGCAGGAAACAATTACATTCTTTGGTGGTTTGAGAGTGCTCCCCCCCCGTAGGCTCATAGGTTTGAATATTTGGTCACCAGGGAGTGACACTATTTGAAAGGATTAGGAGGTGTGGCTTTGTTAGAGTGGGTGTGTGATTGGGGATGGGCCTTGAGTCTCTCTCTTCCTGATAGAGGGTCTGTCTGTAGAACTCTCAAATATGTCACCAGCACCATGTCTACCTGAGTATCTCCATGCTTCCCACCATGATAATAACGGACCTCTGAAACTGTAACCAAGTCACAGTTCAATGTTTTCTTTCATGAGAGTTGCCACGGTTGTGGTGTCTCTTCACAGCAATAGAACTAAGACACCTCCACACTTGCTATCAAGCTAGTCTGGACAAGGATTGTTTTGGAACAACAATGGTGCTACACACTGGAGAATGAATACTGGAGAGGAATTCATACTATCCCACTATAAGGGGGAGTCCTCATCTGTAGGGCCAGCAGGCCAGAATCACGCCCATGGAGATCCACTTATCAGAGAGATATAAAAATTCCTACAGATCAGCCGGCGGTGATGGCGCACGCCTTTAATCCCAGCACTCAGGAGGCAGAGGCAGGCAGATCTCTGTGAGTTCAAGGCCGGGCTAGACCGATAGCCTCCAAAATAATACAGAGAAACCCTGTCTCATAAAAAACAAAAAAAATTCCTACAGATCTATACACAAGGAAGCATGACAGACAAATGATAACTACTAACATTATGGGTGCTGTTATCGTCTGCTTCACCTCCCCGCTTGGACGTCATACAGAGCCCCATTTCCTCACCTTAACCTAATGACTGAGAATAAGCATGGGCTCCCACGCAGTTGTTGCCCAGCTCTGCCAGAAGAACTCCCCAGTCCTGTGATCCTCCTCCCTTGCTCCTCCTCTCCTTTCAGCCTTTTCACCCAGGAACAGAAGCTCCCAGCACACTTCACCCCGCTCTTCAGTCGATGCTGGGCGCTTGTGAGATGCAGAAAGCACACTTCTATATAACAAACCATATTGTAGCCCAAACTGGTACCTTGCCAATCCTTGGATACTATACACTTATAACTATACAATGTTTGTATAGTAAATTTAACATTAGTTCAAATTTGTAACTCATTTGTTTCTTTTTTAAATTTATTTAATGCTATGTGTGTGAGTGTTTTTGCTTGAATGGATGCATATGTACCACAAACATGCTTAGTAACCTACTAGGCAAAAGAGTATGTATTATACTCTGTTAGTAGAGTTACAAATCCTCTGCAATAGCAGTAAGTGCTCTTGACCGCTGAGCCATTGCTCCAACCTTGCTCCCACAACTATGTGTCTCTTAAACAGCCATCGTAAATGTGGCATTTGTTCTGTGCCTACTGATACTATATATTTTGCTTAGCTTTTCTAGTGTTAAAGATCAAACTACATCCTCACCCATGCTAGACAAGCGTGCTCCCACAGAACACCCCTAATGTGAATTGTACTTCTTATTTGTTTGTTTGTTCTGATTCATGCCATTGAGATAACCTTAACCTCTGATTCTCTTGCCGCTATTTCCTGCTTGCTGAGATTGCAGGCAGGTGTACCATACCTGGTTCATGCAGTGCTAGGAACAAGATCCTGGCCTTTGTACATGCTAGGCCAACATTCTTACCAACTGAGCTACTCCCCAATCTAAGACTACATGTTTGTGTCTAATAATTTTCACAACAAATCATGTTTCGTAATCATTTTATAAGTTATAAGTTAAGGCTCAGGTAAAATGATGTTCTGGAATCGTTTCCTCCAGCCATGGCAAATGCAGTCTGTCCCTCTTCCCTGCTTCCTCCCGCATGGGATACACATATATGAGGGCTCTGTCATTTAGCTGATGTGTTATACCCAAGTCTATTTTAGAGACCTAGGAATCTGGGCTTGACCATAAGGAAGTGACATTTTTTCTTTTAAGTTATTTTGTTTGTTTCTTTGTTTGTTTTGCTTTCATTAGAAACTTGTAATGTTTCTTTTTTTTTTGCATTCTTTTTTCTCAGTATATGTTTTTATTTAAATTAGAAACATGAATGCTTCACATGTCAATCCCAGCTCCCTCTCCCTCCTCTCCTCTCTTGTCCCACCACCAGCTCCCCCAGCCCCCCAACCAATCACCACATCATTCCCCTGGGAGGGTGAGGCCCTCCTTGGGGGACTCTCCAAAGTCTGTAATTTCATCCAGAGCAGGACCTAGATATGTCCAGGCTGAGAGAACATCTCTCTATTTGGAATGGGCTCCCAAAGATCATTCATACACCATGGTAAACACTGATCTACTACCCAAGGCCCCAGTGATTTCTGTGTCCACCTCACTGGCACTACATTCATGGAGTCTAGTTGGTCTCTCAGCCATCAGTCTGGGATTCAAGAGCTCCCCCTTATCCGGTCAGCTGTCTTTGTGGGTTTCACCATCATGGTCTTGACCTCTTTGCTCATCACTCCTCCATCTCTATCACTGGTTTCCAGGAGTTCAGTTCAGTGTTTAGCTGTGGGTATCTGTCTTTGCTTCCATCAGTCACTGGATGAAGGTTCAAGGATGGCATACAAGGTAATCATCAACCTTACCATCAAGGAGGGGCTATTAATGTAGTCTCTCCACTATTGCTTAGTTTGCCAGTTGGTGTTATCCTTGTAGATCTCTGGAGATCTCACTAGTGTCAGCTCTCTCCTCAAGTTTCTTCTTTTCAATCCCACATTTATCTTGAATTTTAACTCTCCATGGAAAAGAATAACCATGTCCCATAACCATGTCAGGGACATTGGGAGTACAGGGAAGTGAGAAAGGGTGAATGTTATTCAATCTCAAGATTAGAGTTAACTCAGGCCACCACTTAAGTTTCCCAGTTTTGTGTGGCACAACAAAGTGCCTTGCATTTGAAAAAATGCATAAATGGAAAGACAGCAGCACTTAAGACACTTAAGCTGACACTGGGCAGAGATTCTATGCCTATTGAGTCACACAGAAAACACAAGAGCTAGGAAAGAGGTACACCATAATATCCCAATAATCATTCGAACAAGTGAGACTTCTCATCACTATTCCTCTCCAGAGTTTGTAAGAGGGGGCAGTCAGCGTAGAGAACTGAAATCCACCTGGAATCCCTGGGTTAAGGATATAGAGAGCTAAGGGACTTGCCTCCAGGATGAGTGAGTCTGCATGACTTTCTCCTACCACGTGTAATCAGAAGTGGAGCCTGCACTTGTCCTCAGAGTCTTGAGCTCCTCACTACTGCAGCAGTCTCCCCACACTCCTGATGCTTTCAGAGACACTCGTCAGGGCTCCAGTCAGCTCCACCTACCTAGGTTTCCACTTGGCTGGAGAGAACCTGGAGTCAATATTAGTCTAGCAGTGGTTTTATGTTTTAAGGGTTTTTGTTTATTTGCTGATTTTTGTATTTGTTTTCTTGTTGTTTTGTTAACTTCTCTTGGCAATGTAGCTTATTTGGAGGTTCTAGCAGGGGAGCACTGGAGGATGGTTCACCTTTATTTGGGGAAATTTGATCCCTACAGCCAAGGGCACAGGAATAGGAAGGAAGTACATGGAGTGATGAGGAAGAAAGGGGACACCACCTCACCAGCCAGATCAGCTGAATCAACCCTGGGGGCCAATGTGATGGCAGATGTTGCACCTTGTGGGGAGCAGTCATTGTTACTTAGGACCTCTTGTGGGGAACAGTCATTGTTACTTAGGACCTCTTGTGGGGAGCAGTCATTGTTACTTAGAACCTCTTGTAAATACTGCCAGCTCTTTCAAGCACAGCCCATTTTGTTGCCAACCTTCCTGCCCTTTCCAACTCCTGGACAAACAGAATTAGGGCTCACAGGAGTAGCTGATAGCAATCTGCAGCTGGGTCACTTAACAACTCTTCTTCCCTGCAGTTAGGTTACTTAGGAACCCCTTCACCCTGTCATACGGAGGACGTGACCCCAGGCCACCTTGAAGAAATACCACCTCTTTAGATATGAAGCAAGTTCCGAGAGAGAAACAGGCTCACGACTCATCCACATAGCCATCAAAGATTAAGCCTAGTGAAAATTACAAAGTCCTTGGGCGATAGGCTTGAGCAATAGAGGACAGATTGTGAAAGATAGAACTGAAACCTGCAGTTAGGTTACCGGGTAATACAGGATGGCCTAACCCCTCCCACTGACCTTTGCCCCGCCTGCCTCCTGGCAGCTGTGGTTAGCACCTCCACCCCCTTCCCTCCTCACTTCCTGCCTACGGCCCTTTATAAACCCCTTTGGGATGAATAAAGGTCGTCAGCTTGACCATCCATGTTGGCTTGCTGTCCGTTCTTGTACCCCTTGGCCCCCATTTTCACATAGGTAGCCCCGGTCTTATGTTGACTGCCCCCGATGGCACCGTCAGCCCCTACAACATCACCCTTGCATCCTAGGTAGTGTTTAGAGCAGCAGTGACTAGGACTCACAGCTCACAATTCAACCCTATACAGACTTTTTGCTCAGCCTTCCTAACTGATGAGGTCAGTTTGTAGTTGCCAAGATCCAGGTTAAATATCTCTTTTTGAACAACTAAATGTGATCCTCTGAAAGAGATACACAGAACAATGTATACATAGAAAATGAGGCCAAGTTTTAATTAATTCCAGGTTCTGTTGTACATTCTGAGTATCATGGTGGTTAAATATTGATGCTTTTTTTTCTGTTTTCCTCTTGTTCATCTCATTATCATATGAAGATAACTTGGAGAATTTTAACAAGTGTTGTGAGGCTGCCTGTAACAGCAGCAGGAGGGAGAGGAAGAGGGGTTTTGAATACAAAGGAACCTGGCCTAGTCTCCACACAGCTAACTCACATTATGGCACCATCGCATCAATGGTATCATTTTATATAAGTGCTTGTGTTTATACAGTGAAATAGCAATATGGCTGGATGGAGTACTCAGTGCCCATTTCCACACTAAAATCCACATGGACAACTAAATTCATGCCTAGAAATACCTTCAAAATTAAGAAGTCCAGTAGAGAGACTAGATACCTGAGCAAACACAGAAATGGAAGTTCATGCATTGAAGAGCTAAGGAGGAAGATTTCATAATACGTGTTATGCTAGGAGCTCTGTTTTGTGACCGTCCAGTTCCATAGTGAAAAGGTCAAACCTGACTGATGCATGGCTCAGAAAAGCGAAGAGAATAAAAAGAGACCTTTGTGAAAGTATTTTTCTTAATAAAGGAAAATGGGGCATGATTACTGGGTAGCATAAAAATTTAGTCTTCCTTTATTCCAAAGCAATATCTCATTTCATAAATTATACTATGAGCACTCTTCAGGGATAATATAAGATTCAATGAGAGTAAACAGATGTGTTTAAAATCAATATATTCCATGCCAACAGTGGTTTAAATGAATAAAGAAGGAATGTGACAAAATGAACAGCTTTATTTGGACATAATTTAAACTTTCTATTTCTTTCCAATTCTCTCATATGCCAACATATGTACTATCATATCTGTCTATGTTAGTAATGTATACCTTAGCTGTTCTTGTAATCAGTAACAGAAGATCAATACCTTTAATTTATCAACTCTCCTTTTTTATTCCTTCTGCATAGGCTGCAGATGAATCAACCCAAAATTCAGACTCTAAAAGAATCTGGAAAATAAACCCCCTTTCATAAATATAATTTATATAAAAAGGAGAGTCATTTGTGGAAAAAGCTAAAAAGCCTAAACTAAATTGTCTCCTATTAGAAACACAAATTGAAATGGGAAAAAAATGATTTCTACTTTTCCTTCTTTCTCCATGATCCAATAGTATGTTGCTATTAGGGGTAAAAATGTTTATGTTTTTCTTCTTGTAAAGGCAAGTGGTATGCTCTTGAACACAGAATTTTAAGATGAGGGGTGGATGGACGGCCAGCTATAGAGTCATTCCACCACCTCAGGCAACTTGACCAGTTTCAGCAAGTGCCATGTGGATGGGCTGCCAGGCAGAGGAGTGGATAGGCTGCCAGGCTGAGGGGTGGATGGACTGCCAGACTGAGGGGTGGATGGATGGCCAGGCAGAGGGGTGGATGGGCTGCCAGGCTGAGGGGTGGATGGATGGCCAAGCAGAGGGGTGGATGGACTGCCAAGCTGAGGGGTGGATGGGCTGCCAGGCAGAAGAGTGGATGGACTGCCAGGCTGAGGGGTAGATGGATGGCCAGGCTGAGGGGTGGATGGGCTGCCAGGTATCAGGCTGGTTGTAATGTCAGGCAGAGGGGTAGACAGCCAGGCATCACTCAGAACCTCTGCTGATCCAATTGGAACTCGGTGGCTAGCAGGTCTCTTGGACTGCCTTCAGGTGATTGTAAGGAATCAGGCCTTTACTTCCGTGTTGACAGACTGACCAAGGCAGCAGAGGCTGGAGGCCAGGCTTCTCTCTTCAGCCACCAGCAGTCCCTGGAGAAGGACTCTGTTGACAGTCTTCCCTTGGCCCTTTGCAGCAGCTGTGGGGTGGCTACTGAGGTATGGTTTTTAGCCAGTCAAGCCATGTTCCATCAGGTGGGGCTGTGATCAAAGGCAGCCAGATGTACAAAGCAGGTATTTCAATTTTAGTCAAAATAAAACACAAAAGTAAAAGCTTTGGCTGTACGTCTTTTAAAAGATTCACTTAGAAGTGACTAGGAGGGAGAAACTTCATCATTTACTAGATAACATATACAAGCTGTAGATTATCTCTTGTTATTATTCACAAGTTTTCCATCTTCCAGAGTGTACCACCTGCTCTTCCTGAAGCAACTAAGTACTGGCTCCATTGTTCGACATGTCCAACCTGGGCTCACACTGTTCACACTGTGATATCCAACCTCCAAGACACAGGCAAAGCTGCGACAGTACAGGGTATTTGGAACCAGCTTTGGTTTCTGTCCTTTGTGTCCTCTTAACAGTGAAATGTTTTTCTCTGAGTGTCATTAAGAATGAGGTTAGCTGATAGACGCTGTCCACAGGGGCTAACACGGTTCCTATTTGCGAGAGCATTGCAAACTAAGAAGATGTGGGTGTTGAAAGGCCACTGGCTTTTAACATTACTTATAATTTAGAAATTATACTAGATGTATTTTCCTGTTTCCAAAGAAACTTTTAAAATAATACTTATCATGTGGCAAACCCTGGAATAAACATATCCTAATGATGTGTTTTGATTGTCAAAATAAATTTACTATTTCCAGGGGCACAATGCTGTTTTCTCTTCATTTAGAAACTCAATCTAGAGCATATTTTTCAGACTGTTATGCAAGTCCCAGCAGGCCCTTGATTGTGCTTGTCATCAGTGGGCACCTCGCAAACATGGAGCAGATGTTCAAATGTAGTCATGGGCAATCTAGCAGTGCCAGGCAAGCCACTCAACAAGCAAAGCCTAACTTCAAAGCTTATGCGATGTGAAAGGGAAAGGGGCCTTAGATAATCTTCTCACAAAGGTAGTCTTTACTCTTAGGACCCTGGGCATATTTTGCAGAAAAATGGAGCATTGTCCAAACAGTGCTAGCATCTAAAGAGTCATTATGAACCAATATCTGAGAGCAGCTGTGAAATGGATTGTATCAAGGTGCAATCACACGTCCACCTCATTTCCTTCTCGACTGCATGGCTCCTCCATTTGCTTTTGAGAGGAATTATAGGTGGTGAGTAACACACAGGACAGGAAAGAAACAAGCAGGATGCGTGTTCTTATCAACATCTTGAGCCAGCCACTTTCTCTCTCCAAGATCAGTTTCTTTTCCCATAAAATGAAGATAGCATATTAAAATGCTTGTAAAGTTCCAGGTAATGCCTGAAAACCATTTGACTATCCACCAAAGGCTACTTTTATTTAGCACTGCCCCAGAGTCTGTGGTCAAAGTTCAAATATATCGCTGTCCTCAGGAGATCAATGGAGTGCTGAAATTGTGCAACGATGTTGGCAACGTAGCCTCCAATGCCCAAGCATGAGTGTGCTAAATGTCTAACGGTCATCAAGAGGAGCATACCTGTGGGGACACCAGACCTTGAGCAGAAACCCACTTCCCCTTCGGCCTGGGAGCAGGCAGCTGCAAGATAATGTTTACTGAAAACAATTCAGTGCTATAAAGCTCTTGATAGGGCTCAGATAAGGGCTTGCTCACTGAAACACCATGACTTTGATTCCCCCTAAGGCTAGATGCTTCTTCCTGTTCCCCCTGCTGTTTCTCCCCGATTCTGGGGCCTGGGGCCGGGAGATTAAACCACCAGCCAGGAGGGTGAGAAGTCTGGGTGCTGTGAGAGGTGTGTGAGAGCTCGGTTGGAGAATTGTATGTAGATGGATGGCAGAAGTCCTTAAAAAGGGAAGCGTTTTTTCTTGGGGAGTTCTCCTAAGCCGAGTTGGGGAGCATAAAGTTTTCTTAAAGCAACCGACCGGTCTCTTGTCATCTATCCCAACCACCGCGCTACACTCTCGGATGTAGGCTGCACAGCAGGTGGGACACATACCCACTGAGTAGAACCCTCCCAGTTTAGATGGGTTCACACCTTGCTTCCTCAAAACCAGCAGTTCTTAATCCATGGGTCATGACAATCTGAAAACACATATGTCCTGTACTCTTAGGAACCCCCAACCATAAATTTGTCTTTGTTGCTACCTAATAACTGTAATTTTGCTACTGGAAGGTATCTTGGGTCCTAAGACCATTAGGAATATGTGTTCTCCCTTGGTCTTGATCCACAGGTTGAGAACCTATGTTAAAACCATGGGCCAATTAATTGTTTCCTGATGCCTTTGCCCTATGTCTCCTTAGGGTTAATTTTCCCCTTTGCCATTAAGAAGTAATAAAACTCCAGGGACCATGAGAAGTGACATGGTATTTCTACTACAACTATGAATTGGAGCAACTTATTCTGAGAGTGGCTCCTCCCCTTAATTAAAGTACTCATTAAGTGGTAAATAACACATCTTCTCTGGAAATAAACACTGATCCTAACTTTAGGAACAGGCCCCATCTGTGTGCCTTTCACGTCTTCATCAGAATAAAACATTCTGGAATTATAAAGAAGAAAAATTAAAATACTACAGCATGCCAGCAGGGAGATATAAATAATGCTAACTCTTCCACATCAGCCTGAGTCTACCAAGCTGTACTATGTAACCAAATTGTATGTTTGTGTCTTATCTACTGATTGTTTTACTTTGCCTTTTATCAAATTATGCCACTGATGTTATTTCAAAGGTTTCCATTACAGGACCAACTCATAATTCATTAAGCACTTTCCCAGTGGTTTATATTGAAGTTGGTTATAATTTTCCCAGTGAGAATAGGATTTGGTAGCACGCTATCTTATACACAATCACACACAAAAGAAAAGAATTTGGGGTTGAAGCATGCTGCTAACACATAGCCTTCAGTGCCAAGGCCTTAGAATCCACGCACCAACATAATGCGGGTCTGATCAAGCCCAGGTCACCCAACTTCAGAGCAACAGCTGCTCATTCGAAGAGAATTTTACTCAGTGGACATGCCAGGCCTGGCTGCCATACTCTGTCATTAGAGAACTGCCCTTGGCTGGTTTTGTCATTGCTATCCAAGGACCCAACTGAAATAACTACCCAATGCCAATTTTTCCCTTAGCTGGAGTCCCAGTTACTGGTTCTCCCTGGACAGGCACTGTTACTGATTCAGGACAGAGGAAACAACTTTGTCATGGCATCTACACATGAGCTGTCCATCTGCTGGCTGCATTTCCTCATCCTAAAAGTCTGGATCCCAAGGATGTGCATTTTTCTTTGCAGAGTAAAACTTTCAATATGAGCATCCATCATAGCAATGCTCACCCACGCAAAAGACGTCATAACGTTTAACATTCGTCCCAAGTCATAGAGTCGCCATGCTTTATCCTAAGCAAATTCAATTAAACACAATGTGCGGAAAGGGTTAGGGAGAACAACTTAGGTAGGTTGGCACATTTTGGTAATTTAAAACACAATCTGTACTGCGAGCGTTTAACGTGATCAAGCCTGAACCGGTAACCATGAGTTCCATAAAACAACAAAGAGAATACATGAATAATTTCAAGTTTCCTGACCACTGACAAGGAAGTGGAAGATTTTGTCTAGGTTTCCAAGTGAGTGGGTGCAGTCGGTTTCATTCAAGAGAGAAACTGGAAAATTAATACCAGACTCTCTGAACGATAAACTCACAGGCAATGGAGAGGAGCACAAAGGACCCACACAGTAGAAGCGCAAAGAGGAGCTCCCGACTGACTTAACCTCAGCAATTAGCATTTCACAGCATTGCCTGCTGTCTACTAGGCTCTGCTTTGAGCACTTCTGGTGCATTCTATGATGCAGAGATCCAAATGATGATTTTGAGAGGCAGATTCATAGGAATTCAAGATAGTTTTAGGCCTACATTAGGTTTGTTGTGTTCTGATGTTAGAACATAAGCCTTCATATCATGCCATTGCTGGGGAAACTGTGAAGAAAGCTAGATATGATCTCTACAAGAACCGGTTTTTAAAAAGTCTCAGCATGGTAAGATTCCTTGGAAATTAAAGCCCAAAACTCTGAAAGGGAAAAGGAAAGGAATTCTATTGAGCATGCACTCAAGCTAAAACACTGACACCTGCAATCATATAAACCAGTTTTTAAAAAGTCTCAGCATGGTAAGATTCCTTGGAAATTAAAGCCCAAAACTCTGAAAGGGAAAAGGAAAGGAATTCTATTGAGCATGCACTCAAGCTAAAACACTGACACCTGCAATCATATTTAATCCTTACCAAACTATTACGTAGCCTTTAATACCCTTTTATATTTTGCGTATGCATGTTTTGCCTGCACATAAGACTGTGTACCATTTGTCCTTGTGTCCATGGAAACCAGAAGAGAACATCAGATCTCCTAGAACTGGACTTAGAGACTGTTGTGAGCTACCACGTGGGCACAAACCTGAGAATCAAACCTGGATCCTCTGGAATAACAGCTATTGTCCTTAACTACTTAGCCTTCCCTGAAGCCACATTCCAGTGTTATATATGAAGAACCTGGGACTTGGCAAATCCTGGTAATTGTCTCTAAGTCATACCATTAATGGGTGAGATGAAAATCCATGAGGGCACAGACACAAAGTAAATACTCAGATATACCAGCCAGCTGCACAGTGACCAGCTCCCATTACAAAGCAGACTTAGGTGTCAGTTGTTATTTATAAGAACAGTTCTGGAACTTGTGAAGTAACAGATAATAGTCTCATCAAGCAGGATGAAGTGGCAAAGTCCTCTATTCAGCTTTCTACCTGTAAGATGTCTCTTTATACTCTGATCACTAAACTGGCTACCTTTCCACAATGAAAAGTTAGTCCTCACAACTGGATCTAGAAGCAATATTTAAAGCATGTATTATAGCCTTGGCTAAAATGTAGAGCCATGATTTGGGTAGTTAAATGACCAGGAAAAGTCGTTAGTTTATTTCTAATGTTAACACTTTGTAGGAGGTGGAATTAATACCTTCCCACCAACACTTCACATTATTCCCAGAACTTTAAAATAAACTATATATAATAGAATAATCAAGAATCACTAACCTTGTAGTTAAGGGATACTTAGATTATGTATCTCTTCCTATGAAGAAGATAGTTACACAATAATTATGGAGTCTATACCTAAAGTCTTACTTTAAAGTTCCTAGGATGAAAGTCTTTCTGTATAAGAAACAAAACTGTGGCATAGGTCAGGTGCCTCTTAAGTTGATTTTCCTGAATTGGGCCTCTCTCATCTTCCTTTGTCTTATATTTGAGCCAGCAGAAGCCATAGGGAATCCAGTCAGTTACATTATTGAGATAAATGTATGGCCAAGAGCCTGGCTCATAGGAAGAGTGAATAAGAGACTGGACACAGGGAAAACCAGGAAGGACAGGGACAGGACATGAAGCAGGAAAAGAATTACCCAGCTTGCTGGGGAATTACAGGGTGCTTAAATGGAGTCATTGATTCAACACCTGGATTGGAGAAAATGAGAAAAATTAATAAAAGCAACTGAGGCCTCAAACCGAGCCCAGGCTGGCCAACTGAATATTGGAAATAAAGAAGAAAAGAGATAAAAGCAAATAATGGGTCATAGATCCAAGGGGCTTTTGCCTGACACGTCAATGTTTCCCAAGGCTTATCTGTCAGAAAGCATCCTGAGTAAGGTCAGAATAATGTCATCTCTTGCAGAGGGACATTGAGAAACTGAATTTTGGAGGCAAAGAGATCTGGGTCCAGTCCACCTCTGCCACTCTCTAAGTTACCAGGGAGACCTACTGTATGTGTTAGAGCCTCCATATTAGTGTGAGAATGGTAAGAGTGCATGCATTTCACTAAGAAACACAATTGATAAAGGAGAAATACTAAGTGCTATCATTCAGCAAGCACTGCGCTGAGGCCAGGCAAGACTGGACTTGCCTCTCTGTCTTCTTCAGTTCTCAGCACACACAAAGCAGGCTCACTGGTTTGCTTATTGAGCAATTTCCTTTGTTCATACTGAGTGCTCAGTCCAGGCTTTAGACAGGAGAGCTGGGGCTTAAGAACACTCTGAGGGTGCTTGAAGGTCACCCAAGAACAGATGCCGTGGGTTTTGGGCAGTTAATGTTCTCATCTTTCCCTGAAGTAATTACCCCTAAGCACACCTGAGTGAATGCTTTTAGTATCATGATGGGCTTTGTGTGCTGTTTTACCTGTCTCAATTCAAGCAATTCATCTGCCCAAATGGTGCACTGCGAAATTTACCAAGAAAAAAATATTTTTCACAGAAAGCATAAAATACAGAAAACTACATAAACAAAATGCATTTTCGTGCCATAATATACCGCTGCTTCTGGTGTCAGAAAACTCACAGATGATTAAACACATGATATTCTCCACTTAGCACACCAGGTGATCAGGAGGCATTGGAAAGTGAAGGAGATAATGAACCTTGGCTTATCGGTTTCCAAGTCTGGACGTAAAGGTTTATTCCATAAAAGCGGGGTGTGCTTTTCTTTCATGAGGAATGTGTCTGCAGCCATTAATCCAAATCTGGATTCTGTATATAACTCCACCAAACACAGGGGATTGATTGACCTAAACTGTGAGCTCCTGAAATGAAACTATGAAAAGTGGCCAATGGTGACTTCTGGCAGCTGCCTGGAGAAGTGACTACGGGAACAGAGGCAGAATAAAACAGAATGTATTGTTAGTGGCAGCTCCGGGATGGCACGACAGGCTCTGCATAGAACCCGTGGAGAGAATGCCATGGCTGAAGATGCTGCATCTGGAAAGTCACACAGTCCCAAGCTGCTGGGGTAAGGCAGGTCAGCAGCAGCATGAGTAAGCATGAGCAAGACGAGGCAACTGATTAGTGAGCAGGTCACTTCCAGGCACTGACATGGACATGTAGCTAAAATAGGACTTGTCCAATCAAAGGGCCAGGTGGCCTGTTCTGTCATGCTGCCAGAAGTGACTAAGAGGATAACAGCAGAGTGGAGTTGTGCGTTTATGCGTTCCCTCCCTCGCTCTGCCTTTGACCAACCTGCATTTTTAGACCTTGTACAATGTTCAGAGCAGGACAGAGACTGTCCAGTGTTTACTTGACGTTCTCAACATCCATTTCATGACTCATCTCTTTTCAGGAAGAGTGAATTTAGGTGATTTACCTTTCTCCATTCCAAAGACTCTATATTTTCCCATAAGAAAGAAAGTCTCATATGAAGAGATATATGCCTGGAAAATGTGTGCATACATGCAAAAGCTAAAAGCAGAAGAAGCAATCATAAGTGGGATAATGAGTGCCTAGAATATACTTTATGTACAGCATGAAATGGCAGGTAGCATTTTATCAGGATTAGTCCATACCATACCACTTAACCTGAAGGAATTGCCACAATATACTGTGGACTTATAAAAGAAACCCATACAGATGCACATATAATTAATTCCAGATGCATCGAATAGTGAGTTCATTTTTATTATAAAATTAATAGTGTTGGAGTGTTTTATGTATGCATGGTATATGTGCATAGACACCCACATGACGTGAAGAACATGTGGATATCATGAGACAACTTTGTAAAATCAGTTCTTTCCTTCTTCCTTTCCACGGACACCAGGGAATGAACATCAGGCTTGATGTTCAATTCAGCCATCTCTCCAACCCAAAATAGTATGCTTTAAGAAGTGTTATGTGTGCTTATGTATTGCTATGCACTGAGATATAGAAGAACGCATGCTCGCTGGTTAATCATGATGGGGGGATAAGATAAATAGACTGACAATCTCACATTTTAAAAGAGGTCTGGGAGAACCTTGAAAGAGCCAGGAAGGGGGTGTGGAGATGATCAAAACGCATTTTATGAAATTCGCAAAGAGTAAAATCGTTACTAAAAATCAATATTTCAAGTTATACTACGGAGCCATATTAGTAAAAACCAGCATGGAACTAACACAAAAAGAGTCATAGATCAATGAAACAGAACAGAGGGCCCAGATGCAAGCCACACAGTTGGGGAGAGAATGGGTCTGGCTGAGCTAACAAAAGCCAATAACATATGAAAAACTCCTTGCAGAAATCCATTAGTTTGTAGGCTATTTTGAAAATACACCTATTTTTCAAGGAGTTTGTACACCTTTTCTATCTACCAAGTCAGATAAATGGTCAATGACCCAGGTTCCTGTGGGGGCAAGCAGTGAGCAGCTTATTAGTCAGATATGGCCATGGGTGCTTTACCCGCAGCTAAGTGGAAACAGCATACAATTTAAAAAGCAAAAATCATCCAACCCATGGTGATTAGTAAATCAAGTCCCAGGAGCTGCTCTACAGTTTTCATAAGACTTTACAGGCATCATCCTTTGTCCTTGGAACAGTTGCTGGGGACTTAGCTGTTGGCTAAGGATTTTATCTTCACAACAGTCCCATTTTACAGATGGAGAAATAGAGACAGAAGAGTTTAAAACTCACTTAGGAAAGGTTGAATTTGTTGCCTACTTCGCCTTTGCAAAATATCCAGACTATGCCCCACGAGGGAAGGGGTACTCCCATTCATGCTGTACCTCCAGAGTCCCGCCACTCAGGGTGTATCTGTTTAATGGATGAATGGGTCCATCATTATTCTCATTAGTGTTTCTTCAAAATCAAAGAAAGGTTATCAGTATGAGTCACCCAAAGCCTGCAGAAGGAATAAGCACAGATTAGATGCTTAATTATGTTTTTCTTCCAAATACTTGAAACACAAATACTTCCCGCTGTTTTTTAAAGTAATTACACATTAATTTTAATGAGATCTTTTATCTGATCTTCTTGTGTGTATATCTTTATAATAATATTCACAAAGGAAAACTGCAGGGAGTCCCATGGCAACAGGGAAGATGCCTTGACAAGAAAAGACCCAGTTTCTATCATTTTGTGATTCAGTTTACCCAAGAAGCAGGGCAAAGAACTACAGGAAGAGATCAAAAAGAAAATGCGGGAAGACAAGAGCCATCATTATTGCAGTGGTGAATCATTAACATTTTCTATGTGGATGAAGTGAGTAAGTTGGGAGGCGTGTCTGATATGTTCTCTATCCTGCTGCCTCTCAGTGTGTGCTGTCCTCCAGATTCTTTGCAAACTCATTTAGACACATCCTTTATCGCAGCACCATTCCCAAAACATGTCAGTGTTTGTCTCCTTCACGCCTACTGTGTCCTTTGTCTCCTCCCGCTAAGTCCCCCAGCCACTTTCTGTCTCCTGGCTGCCTCTCTGTGCCTCTGACTGCCACCGTCCTCCAAGTTGCCACCACAGTTCTCGGTCTCTGGCACTCTGGCATCCATCCAACGATCTTACTCTCTAATGCCATCATTTCTCCTTTTTTGCCAGACTAGGTCTCCAGCTTCTAAAGTGCTGTAACATCTTCTAAGAGCAAAGATGGGTCAGACCTCAGATACTACAGGAAGTCAGGAGAGAAGGGAAACGAGGCTACTAGCTGTGTGTTTAACAAATGATTTTTACCTTCCTACTAGTGTTGTAACAGCTCCTCATGCTGTGATGTGTTGCTACTTCATAACTGTAATTTTGCTACGTATAAATCGTAATGTAAATACCTGTGCTTTCTGATGGTTACGGTGACCCCTTTGAAAGGGTTGTTTGACCCCACAGACCCTTGGTGATATAGAGGATAGCAACTTTGCAAAGTGTCAAAAGAAGTGTCAGGAAGGTGTGTATGGTTCATTCAGCCAAAAGAAAAAGCTTGATGAATGCTGAATCTTTCCGTGTTTTGAGACTTCTCTTCTTGTCCACCTGTGTTACTTCACTCCTTACTAACACAGAGTTCTTTTTTCCTCCCCGTCTCTCTACTGCTGTTACCTGTATGTCATCTACCTGTGGGACTCAGCTGAAATTATTCTAGACTTAGTGGATAATTCTCTACAGCTCTTCATTCTCTTCTGTGTGGGACGAAGCCTAATTCAACTCCCTTTTAGGATAAGTGACTTCTGCAGGTATTCTAGATTCTTAAAACTTGATATGGTTAGGGGACATCTTCCTTCCCACAGCCTCCCTATGAGATTCAGATTAAGTTTTGTTGAATACCTATATTTTATATGTAAAATTAATATTAAATATAAATAAACTTAGTCCCCACAGTGGTCTACAGCGTAGATGTTAACTGTCTTACCATTTTCAATTTCAGAAACCAGCATGCTGATGAGCTTCTGAAATGCTGTGACTGGCGAATAGCTGGGTCAAGGTCACACTGACTGGTATCAAGGTTCATGATCTTCTCAAGCCCCCTGCCATTTGGGATCACAGAAGCATTTGTAGAAACTGCCTCTGAGATACACACTTCCTCGTTAGAATGCCAATCGGCTGACCCAATTGGAATACTAGGAGTATTTTAATCATAACTAAGCCTGACTATTAATGACAGTCGTAGTATCCTACAGTTCACACGGAGGCATCCAAAGAAACTCAGCACTAGCTAAGTCTGTATTTTGTTGGTGTTTTCAGAGAACACTGCAGAGCCTATTTCACTAGGCACTTGGATTTGTACATCTTATTTCTCCAGGTCCTGTTTGCCCTTGAACTAGTGACCAGTCAGGAACTCCAGGAGTACGCATGAATCACTGCCTGTGTTATCAGTTAGAATGCCACTAAACAAGTATTTCCATTTCCCATCACATTATTACTATAAGATAATTGTGTGACTTTGCTTGGACATCATTGGGAAAAACACCTGATCAGTTGGGACAGCCACCTTGTTGGCAGACATTTGCAACTGTCAGAAAACTCTTTCTTACATTGTGTGTTTTTCTTTTCCTTACAATGCCCACTGAACTGAACATAGTTCTATAAAGTCATTGAGGAGTATTATTATTTCTCAAAGAAGACAGTAACAGAGTCAGTGTTTCTGCACATTGGTCACTGCCCTTATCAAGGGACATGGTGGGAGACTTCATGTGATAGAGTTGTAGTCATAGCACACAGAGACAGAACCAGTGCCACTAAGGACCATCGTGAGCAGAAAAGGCAGATGTAGAAACCACAGTGACTGGGCTCATAGCAGACAAAGAGTCAATTTTGTTGATGGATGGATTGAGCTAGTCTTAGGCAGTTTGCTGTCTAAACATGATTATACTAATCACAACACCAGAGTCCTCCTTCTGATTGATCATGACCCAAAACCCAATGTGGAAATTCACCAAAGGTGGCTAATTGCTAATGTCTTGCAATTTGGAGAAGAACCACAGAATCAGTAAGCCTTGGGCCACTGTTTCACACTTCTGAGACTGCCCCTGGGGAGCTGCTGATTCTGAATTGTAAGTTCCTGATTGCTGAGTCGTTTGTCCAGTCAAGGCTGCAGTGCTTAACTGGGCAAGGTGCAGACAGGAGATTACAGACTAACATCTAAGTTAGAAAAGCCCGGTCCTCACAATGACCATAAGAATAAGGGAAAAACATTACTAATGTAAATGCTTAGACAGCACTTCAACTATTGTCAACATTCACTTCAACTATTGTCAACATTCAATGCTTTTAACTCAGACCCTTCACATGAGGAAAAATTCACAGAAGTTAATGAAGCATTAGTAAACACCAGACTTGACACTAGCGCTCAGCTGTTCAGACAGCTAGTTCCAGTAGGAGGTCTAGAACCAAAAGTTAAAAAATAAAATAAAATAAAACCTTCCTCTGTGTACTTAAGATGTATGCATCTCATTATATACAATTTGTATCTCATATATTTTAAAGTTAGAAAGATGGCTCAACAAGTAAATGAGTTTGCTGCTAAGACTGAAATCCTGGGTTTGATCCCTGAGACCTACAGGGTAGAAGGGAACAACCTCCCACAGATTGTCCTCTGACTTCACATCTGCGTTATGACATGAGTGTGTAACACACACACACACACACACACACAAAGTAATAAATTAACTAACTTATTTTTTAAATTTAAAAATATGCCTTGGTAACAGCTATAAGGGATTGATTGAAGAACTTGTAAAAGCTAGTGGCAAATGGAAAAATATATCCATCTATGATGCTCTTCCTCCTCTTGACCCGTAGACACCTTTTGTGAAGGTAAGACATCAACTTTCACAGGTGGCTTCTCCCCACCACACCTTGTTGAGGCAGGGTCTCTCTTGTTTCTGTTACTGTGCCTTGTCCTTCAGGTAACCTGGCCTGTGAGCTTCTGGGAGATTCTCCTGTCTCCACCTCCCAGCTCCCCACAGGAGTACTAATGTTACTGTTAGAAGACACTGTGTCCAGCTTGTTTGTGAGTTCCAGGAACAGAACTCAGCTGGCCAGCCATGAGTGTTTCCATCTGCTGAGCCAACTCACTGGTCTGAACTTTTGTTGTCTTCTGTTTTGTGACAGGGTCTAACTCTGAAGCCCAAGTTCCTCTCAGTTCATTTATGTTGCTCACATCTCAAAGTCCCTGAATGCTCATGCTTCAGTTCTCAAGTGCTGGGATTATGGATGTGAGCTGCCACACACTATCTTAACAAAGAAAGTATTACAGTGAAAATCAGAGAACCAATACAGTAACAAGATTAGGCCAAGTCTTTGCAAAGATGACTGCTGTTTGCCCATATGCATATTCCAGTGAGGAAGAGTATAACCAAACACACACACACAGAGAAGCTCCCAGAAGAGAAATGGGCCCTGGATTCTTAAGTCAGGAGAAGACGGCAATCAGACACATAAGATGAGACTGGCCTTAGTTGTTGCCTGCATTGAAACTGTAATGAAAGGACTAAGAAGAAAAACATGAGAGCTTTGGGATGTTTCGCAGATGCAAGTCATGGTGTTCTCTGGCTCTTCCATGCTATCAATGAAGTATACACCAATGCTGTCTGCTAAGAACAAGTGGGTGCAACATCTAAATAGACTCAGGATGAGAGCCAATGCTTCTGTACAGGCAAGAATGCTGACTCTGAGTTTTCCTAGCAGAAGCCACTGATAGACTAGAAGGAAGAGAAGTAGGGAGTGTTATTTCTTTCTTTATAGCTATAAGATTGAATGGGGGAAGGGACATCTGGAACCAATTTTAGGCTTTCTTTCAGCAAAGGGCATCATATTTAACAAATATAAATATCCTATCTGGTATGTCAGCACCCCAGCTAATCAGCACACAAAGAAATTGTGAACTCAGATGATGGGGAATGGTCTTCTGTATATGTTTGTCTCATTGGTTGATGAATAAAACACTGTTGGCCAATAGTGAAGCAAGATAGGTGGGACTAGGAGACAAGGAAGATTCTGGGAAGTGTATTGAGAAAGAAATCACCATGTGATCCCAGGAGGAGAGGATGCCTGAGTCTGGTGTTCTCTCTAAAATAAGACCAGGTAGAAATACATACATTAGTAGTTAAGGGTTAATACTTAAGATAGAGCCAGCCAATAAGAAACCCTAGTCACTGGCCAATAGATTCATAATTAATAAAGTGTCTCATGTGTTATCTGGGGACTGAAGTAGCAATGGGACCCAGGCAGCTAATAGGAAAAAATACAGGTAACACTCAGAACCCAGACTCCCTTGAGATGTGAAGAATAATAGCTGACTAGGCATCTCAGAAGCTGGACTTCTTTCTCAGGGCCAGAATGTCAATAATATGAACACTGAGCACAAAATAATGAGACAGACTCCAAGCATCATGCATCCCCTCTACTTCAGCATCAACAAGGGGGAGAGAACAGGAATGCTGAACTTATCTATGCCCACTGCTGCATAGCAGCATCTGAGTCCCTAGTTGGAAGAAGGTGAAAACCAGATTTCAAAGCCATGCACCATGACACATGCCTATCATCCTTGGAGGAGAGGTGAATGGGAATTGAAAGCTAGCTTTGACTACACTGGATGTTTAAGACCAGATATATGTGGGTCTGGTGCAAAAAAAGAAAGAAAACTCGCAGGAACAAGAATAAACTGAACAATGGCAGCATTTACCTCTACCAGTTTCTGAATCTGCATTGTAACTTCTCCACACTTTCCTGACTCAGAGATTTTCATTATTTTAGTAATGACGGTTGATTCTGTGCCACAACTGGTGTGTAAGCTGCAGTTGTGGGGCACAGTGCTAAAGCATGGGGTTAATGGCGAGATTATCACTGGGCAAACATAAGAGATTATCAGCAGAGCATGAGCCTCATATCTGAAGAGCAAAATAATATTCTATTCCTAGCTATTAATATATACAACTAGGTATCATAGGAGGGTGGAGGGTGTTAAGATTTACATTATTTCTAATGTTCTCACTCTTTTCCCTGAGCTGAGTCTCACTATGTGAGCCCAGAATTCTTATCTTCCTGTCTCAGCTACTGAGATCTGGGATTACAAGTTACAGTGACTCAAAGTTGAATGATATTCAACAATTTCAAGGTCATGCTGACAAAAACCCAGAGGTTTATTTAAAGGCTCAGTTTGGGTCAGTAATTTGCCGTGGGAAAAAGCTTCCTATGATTCTTATAAGCCCCATAGCTACAGAGCTATGAGTGTGGCTCTGGGCATGTTAACACAAAGTCTGCCCCTCCTAAAATTTCAGTCAAATTTCTCAGGTGGAACTACTGAACAGCTGAACGACTCTGTGTGTGAGCAGAAATGGAGAGCCTTGCAGAACTGCCTGTTATCCTCTGTTCTGTGGGAACAATAAAGAAGACAATAGCAGCAGCAGCTAACATCTGACCAAGCAAGTACCTTACTAGTCCATCTTCAGAGGCAAAGGGAATGAGCATCCTTTTAAGGCTCTTTTCACTGTAAGTCTTTTGAGAATCCCATTTTACTCTGATATGTAATATAGTGCTTTTATGGGCATATGATAAAATGCTTAAATATAGGTTTTTCTCTAAAAACGTAGAGCCTTTGCTCTCTCCCTGACAGAGAAGATTGTGTAACACTGTCACCATTATTTACACATCTGTGTTCAAGTTAATAATGGCTCAAAGTAAGTACGAGCATATTGCATAGGATTTCTTGCTCTGTGGGCACATTCATTTCCTATAACAAAATAACAGAGTGTCGCATAATTGAATCCACCGCTATAAGAGAAGCCTATGGAGTGCTGCATGCCATATGTGAGCTCTGTGACCTAGAGCAGATGACTCACCTTCTCTGGGCCCAGTTTCTTTCACTAGCAAATATGAACCCCTTCAATCTCTGCTGTTTCTACCGTTCATCATCTGGTCTACCACATGGTTTTCATGCCTGCCCCTGAAGTTCTATTCCCAGTCCTGTTGCTGCTAAAACCAGTTCCCAAAGCACAAGCTCTCACATGTGTTACTTTCAGCATTTCCTGAGAGAACACAATGACTCTCAAGCTTCCCTCTATCTGGCCTCAGTTCACTTTGCTTGCAAATTACTGAGGATGCAGGTTTCACCTGGACTCTCTTCGCCTTCATTGATGGAGGAAGGAAGAATCTTGCTCCTTAGATGTAGGTTTCACCTGGACTCTCTTCTCCGTCTTTGGTGGAGGAAGGAAGAATCTTGTTCCTTAGATTGTAGATTCTTTTTTGCCACACACCCAGAAATCAAAATTAAATCAGGAAAATTTCATGGGATATTTTCTAACCTATTTTCTAGAGTTCACTATTTATTTGAACCTTGGACGATTATTCTCTTACATATCTTTCCCCAGGGCAACATCGAAGTCAACTTGTTTTTTTAATTTTTGCTTTCCTCTCTTCTTGCCTCTGAACTTCCTAATGGGAAAATTATTGTCGTAAAGTAACTTCACATCATGACGTTATGAATGTAGCACCTTTCTTTATTTCTGTAACATAGGAGTTAAATTCTATATGAAGTAATTTAATAATATTGTTCATTTATAAAATTTTATATATTATACAAATATAGTAAAATAAGGAAGGCTCTTCAAGTTTTTTAAATCATTGATAAGTATATACTGCTAGATCTTATTCCTTTAACTGATGTTGAGTTAGTTGCCTGAATGGCAAAGGCAACATCAGTCAACATAAATGACAACAAAACTGAATATCAAAGATGCCTTAAATAAAACAAGAATAATCTTAAAAATACATTTGAGTCAACATTTCCAAAAGCATTTGATTGGTGTAGGATTTCTGACTGCATGATTTATGCCTTTTAAGCAGAAAAGAAAGGCAAATAACAGAGGTCAGGAAATTACTGCTTTACTAGAAAAAAAATCAATGAAACATTTTTCATATTAATCACCTATTTCATGGGTCAATGACCCTGAGAAAAACTGCTTCAATATTCAATTACTTAAAATGAAGAAAAGGAAAATAGGATTGAAAATAGTTTTTTCTTCTTCCTATGTTTGGCTTTGGTTTGTTTGGGCTGTATCACAGAACCACATCCCTGGCTCTATTATCACACTTTTTAAGTAATTGTATATGCTAAACCTAATAAATGAGGTATGCCATGTGATTGGGTTTATGAGTCTTTTGTAATAATGATTAAGTTCTTTATGTTCATGGTTATATCTCCCACTAAACCATACATTTATCCCTTACTATCATGATGATAGATGTTGAGAGCCATCATGTGCCCTCTGTTAGAATTGCGAGCATGACAAAGAACAGCACAGAGAAATAGAACTCTGGGGAAGCGCACCGCTGTCTTTGAGAGAGGCAGAAAATAAATAAATGCTAAGACGATTCCACACAGTGATAAACACTATGGAGAAACGACAGGGATGGTAGAAGGTAGAGCAAGAAGCTGATCGCTACCAGAGCTGCCAAGTAGGATGTCTGCCTACATGACAAGAGCCAGCTATGAGAAGACTTGGGAGAAGAGCATTGCAGACTTACAGGGAAAGCCTCTAACAAGCAGCGGGGAGGGCAGTGTGGAGCCAGGCGAGCTCAGAAAAGGAGTATGATAGCATGGGAGGGAGCTTCCTGCTCTCGTGTGTTGGCCACACTGATGGAGTTCAGTTTTGTTGGAATTTTATCAGTCTACCACTAAAATCTTAAACAAGGAATATATAATCTGTATGTATTGTTTGCAAAGGACACTTTGAGTGTTGAATGGGAGAGAAGATGGGGGACAGCAGGAATGAAAACAACTAGAAAGCTAGATTCAGAATTGCTGAGGAGAAGCAGAGGGCATGGTGGGATGCCCTTAGACGGAAGCTGTCTATCTCTTCTAACATGGGATATGGGGCAGAGCTAAGGTTGCTGACAGGACACTTCAAGTGAATGACTAATGTTCTTCACTGGGAAGATTATAAATGGATAAGATGTGGGAAGGGGGATCAAGAATTCTATTGTTGGTAGGCATAACTCTATGAAGTTATTAGACAGCCAAGGAGATATCTAAAGAGATCAATCAAAAATACAAGAATTCTGCCCAAGTCTATATGATTAGCAGCTCATTTCAGAGCTTTCCCACAGACAGTTAACATTCCCATTGTTTTCTTTTTT
>NW_024429193.1:72417083-72459170 GCF_017639785.1 Mesocricetus auratus | reverse complement strand
TTTTTTTTAATCATTTTTTATTTTAATTTTAAATAGCTTGTTTCACATGTCAATCCCAGTTCCCTCTCCCTCCCCTCCTCCCGCACTCCCCTTCCACCCTCCCTCCCACCCTATTGCCAAATCCCTCCACATAGGGGATGTCTAGAGTCTATCATTTCACTCTTGGTAGGGTCAAGGCACTCCCCTAAGAGTCCAGGCTGAGAGAGCATCTCTCTTTGTGCCATAGGCACATGAAGACAGATTGTATACCAGGGATAGACACTGATCCACAGCTCAGAGCCCCATAGGTTGCCCAGGCCTTCTCACTGACACTCACATTTGGGGGGTCCAGATCAGTCCCATTCTGGCCTCCCCACTGTCGGTCTGGGGTCCAAGAGCACTCCCCTGTTCAGATCAGCCGTCTCTGCTGGTTTTGCCAGCCCATTCCTTGCCAATTTGCTCATCACTCCTCTCTCTCTGTCACTGGGTTCCTTGGGTTCAGTTCAGTGCTTAGTTGTGTGTTTGCCTCTGCTTCCATCAGTCCCAGGATGAAGGCTCCCGGATAGTTATAGACATCAAGTTCATTATCAGGAATGGGCATTCGAGGTGGTCCTTCCACTATTGCTTAGCTTGCCAATTGATGTTATACCTTTAGATCACTCGAGGTCACTCTGGTGCCTGATCTGTCTTCGATCCTATGATTCCCTCTTCCCCCTATTTTACCCCCACCCCCTCAACTTCCTGTTCCCCCATGACCAACTCCCTTCCTCTTTACCCCCTCTACTCTTCCCAGGTCCCACTACCCCCCCTCGCCCTGTTCCCCATCCATTCAGAGGATCTTGTCTCCATCCTCTTCTCTTGGGTACTATGCATATATGCATATCTTTTAGGTTCTTTCCTGTTTCCCAGACTCTCTATCTGTGGAAGTGCAGACTGGCACTATCCTGATCCATATTTAAAATCCATATATGAGTGAGTACATACCATGTTTGTCTTTTTGCGACTGGGTTACCTCACTCAGGATGGTTTCTTCCAGTGCTATCCATTTCCCTGCGAATTTCAAGATTCCATTGTTTTTTTCTGCTGAGTAATACTCCATTGTGTAAATGTACCACATTTTCTCTATCCACTCTTCAGTTGAGGGGCATCTAGGTTGCTTCCAGGTTCTGGCTATTACAAACAATGCTGCTATGAACATAGTGGAGCAGATGCCCTTGTTGTATGAACCTGCCTCATTTGGATAAATGCCTAAGAGTGGAATTGCTGGGTCTAGTGGTAGATTAATTCCCATTTTCCTGAGGAATCTCCATACTGATTTCCAAAGAGGCTGTATGAGTCGGCATTCCCACCAGCAATGGAGGAGTGATCCTCTCTCTCCACATCCTCTCCAGCATAAATTGTCTTCGGTGTTTTTGATTCTAGCCATTCTGACAGGAGTAAGATGGTATCTCAGAGTTGTTTTGATTTGCATTTCCCTGATGGCTAAGGATGTTGAGCACTTTCTTAAGTGTCTCTTGGCCATTTTAGCCTCCTCTACTGAGAATTCTCTATTTAGCTCTGTACCCCACCTTTCAAGTGGATCCTTTGGTGTTTTGGAGACTTGTTTCTTGAGTTCTTTGTAAATTTTGGAGATTAGCCCTCTGTCAGATGTAGGGTTAGTGAATATCTTTTCCCATTCTGTGGCCTGCCTTTTTGTCTTTTTGATTGTGTCCTTTGCCTTACAAAAGCTTTTTAGTTTCAGAAGGTCCCATTTGTTAATTGTTGATCTCAGTGCCTGTGCCACTGGTGTTATGTTTAGGAAGTGGTCTCCTGTACCAACTCGTTGAAGAGTATCTCCCACTTTCTCTTCTAAAAGTTTCAGTGTGGCTGGATGTATGTTGAGATCTTTGATCCATTTGGACTTAAGTTTTGTACAAGGCGATAAACATGGATCTATCTGCAGTCTTCTGCATACCATTACCCAGTTATGCCAGCACCATTTGTTGAAGATGCTTTCTTTTTTCCACTGTACAGTTTTAGCTTCTTTGTCAAAAATCAGGTGTTCATAGGTGTGTGGGTTAAAATTAGGGCTTTCGATTCGGTTCCATTGGTCTACCTGCCTATTTTTGTGCCAATACCAAGCTGTTTTCAGGACTATAGCTCTATAATAGAGCTTGAAATCAGGTATGGTGATGCCTCCTGAAGTTCCTTTATTGTATAGGGATGTTTTGGCTATCCTGGGCCTTTTGTTTTTCCATATAAAGTTGATTAATGATCTTTCCAGGTCCTTGAAGAATTGTGATGGAATTTTGATAGGGATTGCATTGAATCTATAGACTGCTTTTGGCAAGATTGCCATTTTTATTATGTTGATCCTACCAATCCAAGAGCATGGGAGATCTTTCCATTTTCTGGTATCTTCTTTGATTTCTTTCTTCAAAGACACAAAGTTTTTGATATACAGGTCTTTCACTTCCTTGGTTAACATTATCCCCAGATATTTGATGCTGTTTTTGGCTATTGTAAAAGGTGATGTTTCTCTGATTTCTTTCTCAGTCACTTCATCATCTGTATATAATAGGGCCACTGATTTTTTTGAGTTTACCTTGTATCCTGCCACTTTGCTGAAGCTGTTTATCAGCTCTAGGAGTAACCTTGCGGAGTTTTTGGGTCACATATGTAAACTATCATATCATCTGCAAATAACGAAAGTTTGACTTCTTCTTTTCCTATTTGTATCCCTTTATCTCCTTTTGTTGTCTTATTGCTGTAGCTAGAACTTCAAGTACAATATTGAAGAGATATGGAGAGAGTGGACAGCCTTGTCTTGTTCCTGATTTTAGAGGAATTGCTTTGAGTTTCTCTCCATTTAGTTTGATGTTAGCTGTTGGTTTACTGTATATTGCTTTTATTATGTTCAGGTACGTTCCTGTTATCCCTGATCTCTCTAGGACCTTTATCATGAAGGGGTGCTGGATTTTGTCAAAGGCTTTGTCAGCATCTAGTGAGATGATCATGTGGTTTCTCTTTCGCAGATTGTTAATATGGTGGATTACATTGATAGATTTTCTAATGTTGAACCATCCCTGCATTCCTGGAATGAAGCCTACTTGATCATGGTGGATGATTTTTCTGATGTGTTCTTGAATCCGGTTTGCAAGTATTTTATTGAGTATTTTTGCATCAATGTTCATGAGGGAAATTGGTCTATAGTTCTCTTTCTTAGTTGTGTCTTTGTGTGGCTTGGGTATCAAGGTAATTGTAGCCTCGTAGAAAGAGTTTGGCAGTGAGCCTCCTGCTTCTATAGTGTGGAATACTTTGACGAGTATTGGAATGAGCTCTTCTTTGAATTTCTGGTAGAATTCTGCACTGAAGCCATCTGGGCCTGGGCTTTTTTGTTTGGGAGACTTTTGATGACTGCTTCTATTTCATTAGGGGTTATAGGTCTGTTTAGATTATTTATCTGTTCTTGATTTAGTTTTGGCAAGTGATATCTATCCAGGAAATTGTCCATTTCCTTTAAATTTTCAAATTTTGTGGAGTACAGATTTTCAAAGTATGCCCTGATGATTCTCTTGATTTCCTCAGAGTCCGTTGTTATGTCCCCTTTCTCATCCCTGATTTTGTTAATTAGCATGTTCTCTCTCTGTCTTTTGGTTAGTTTGGACAGAGGTTTGTCTATTTTGTTGATTTTCTCAAAGAACCAACTCTTTGTTTCATTGATTCTTCTCAATGTTTTCCTGGTTTCTACTTGATTGATTTCAGCCCTCAATTTGATTATTTCCTGGCGTCTGCTCCTCCTGGGGGAGTTTGCTTCTTTTTGTTCTAGAACATTCAGCTGTGCTATTAATTCTCTAGTATGACTGTTCTCCAGTTTTTTCATGTGGGCACTTAGTGCTATAAACTTTCCTCTCAGCACTGCTTTCAAAGTGTCCCATAAGTTTGTGTATGTTGTGTCTTCATTCTCATTGAAATCGAGGAAGTCTTTAATTTCTTTTTTTATTTGTTCCTTTACCCAGGGATGGTGCAATTGTGCATTGTTCAATCTCCATGAGTTTGTAGGGTTTCTGCGATTTGTGTTATTGTTGAATTCTAATGTTAATGCATGGTGGTCTGATAAGATGCAGGGGTTATTCCAATTTTTTTGTATCTGTGGAGATTTGCTATGTTTCCTATTATGTGGTCAATTTTAGAGAAGGTTCCATGTGGTGCCGAGAAGAAGGTATATCCCTTTGTATTTGGGTGGAATGTTCTATAGATGTCTGTTAAACCCAGTTGGGTCATAACTTCTATTAATTCTTTTGTTTCTTTGTTAAGTTTCTGTATGGAGGTCCTATCTAGCGGTGAGAGCGGAGTGTTGAAGTCTCCTACTATTAGTGTGTGAGATTTTATGTGCATTTTGAGCTTTAGTAATGTTTCTTTCACGAATGTAGGTGCCTTTGTATTTGGGGCGTAGATATTTAAAATCGAGACTTCATCTTGATGTATTTTTCCTTTGATGAATATGAAGTGCCCTTCTTCATCTCTTTTGATTGATTTTAATTTGAAGTCTAATTTGTTAGATATTAGGATTGCTACGCCCGCTTGTTTCTTGGGGCCGTTTGATTGGAAGATCTTTTCCCAGCCCTTTACTCTGAGATAACGTCTGTCTTTGGTGTTGAGATGTGTTTCTTGTATGCAGCAGAAGGAAGGGTTCTGTCTTCGTATCCATTCTGCTAGTCTGTGTCTTTTTATAGGTAAGTTGAGGCCATTGACATTGAGGGATATTAATGACCATTGATTGGTGATCCTTGTTTGCGCTTGATTTATTGTTAGTGAAGTTATTTTGTGTAGTTTCTCCTCCCTTTTTCTTTTAGTGTTTTGTAAAGTATGATTCTATATTGCCTGTGTCTTTGTGAATGTAGTTATCTTCCTTGGCTCTAGGTTTTCCTTCTAGCATTTTCTGTAGAGCTGGATTCATGGATACGTATTGTTTAAATCTGGCTTTGTCATGGAATATTTTGTTTTCTCCATCTATGGTAATTGAGAGCTTTGCTGGATATAGTAGTCTGGGCTGGCATCCTTGTTCCCTTAGCGTTTGTAGGACATCTGACCAGGATCTTCTGGCTTTCATCGTTTCCATTGAGAAGTCAGGTGTAATTCGGATAGGTCTGCCTTTGTATGTTACTTGGCCTTTTTCTTTAGCTGCTCTTAATATTTTCTCTTTGCTCTGTAGGTTTGATGTTTTGATTATTATATGGCGAGGTGACTTCTTCTTCTGGTCAAGCCTATTTGGTGTTCTGTAAGATTCTTGTACTTTCATAGGCATATCTTTCTTTAGGTTAGGGAAGTTTTCTTCTATGATTTTGTTGAATATGTTTTCTGTACCTTTAAGTTGAAGTTCTTCACCTTCTTCTATACCTATTATTCTCAGGTTTGGCTTCTTCACGGTGTCCCATATTTCCTGGATATTTTGTGTTAAGGATTTGTTGGTTTTGAGATTTTCTTTGGTTAACGGTGCTATGTCCTCTAATGAGTCTTCAACACCTGAGATTCTCTCTTCTATCTCTTGTATTCTATTGGTGATGCTTGCATCTGTGATTCCAGACCGTTTACCGAGCTTTTCTATTTCCAGCATCCCTTCATTCTGTGTTTTCTTTATCGTTTCTATTTCAGCTTTCAATCCTTCAACTGTTTGAGCTGTTTCCTTAATTTTCTTGGTTGTTTTTTCTTGGTGCTCTTTAGATTCTTTGAGAGATTTGTTTATTTCTTGAATTTTTCCCCCATTTCATGGATTTTTTTGTTTGTTTTTCTTCTATTTCTTTAAGGGATTTCCTCGTTTCTTCCTTGAGGCTCTCCATCATCTTCATGAAATAATTTTTAAGGTCTGTCTCCTCTTCTTCATCTATGTAGTGCTTTTCAGGTCTTGCTGGTGTTGGATCCCTGGATTCTGGTGGGGTCGTGTTGGTGTTTCTATTGCTGAGTGATCTCTTATTCTGTCTTCTTCCCATCTCTTCTTCCAGTGGGTGCTGGTGGGGGCTTTCTGTCTCCACTGGTCTCCTTCTTTACTGCAGCTGAAGCTGAAGCTGGCCTCGCTGGGGTTGGGGTCTTGGAGGGGCTGATCTCTTTCCTGTGTGGGTGGCTCTTCTGAAGCTGGGCTCGCTGGGTTGGGGTCTTGGAGGAGCTGATCTCTTTCCTGTGTGGGCGGCTCTTCTGGAAGCCGGGAGCGGCCCCGAAGATGGAGGGGGATGGGTGATGGGCGGGTGGTCCCAGCCAGAGACCCAATCTCACCTGAAGCTGGGCTCGCTGGGTTGGGGTCTTGGAGGAGCTGATCTCTTTCCTGTGTGGGCGGCTCTTCTGGAAGCCGGGAGCGGCCCCGAAGATGGAGGGGATGGGTGATGGGCGGGTGGTCCCAGCCGGGGACCCAATCTCACCTGAAGCTGGGCTCGCTGGGTTGGGGTCTTGGAGGAGCTGATCTCTTTCCTGTGTGGGCGGCTCTTCTGGAAGCCGGGAGCGGCCCCGAAGATGGAGGGGGATGGGTGGTGGGCGGGTGGTCCCAGCCAGAGACCCAATCTCACCTGAAGCTGGACTCGCTGGGTTGGGGTCTTGGGGGAGCTGATCTCTTTCCTGTGTGGGCGGCTCTTCTGGAAGCCGGGAGCGGCCCCGAAGATGGAGGGGGATGGGTGATGGGCGGGTGGTCCCAGCCGGGACCCAATCTCACCTGAAGCTGGGCTCGCTGGGTTGGGGTCTTGGAGGAGCTGATCTCTTTCCTGTGTGGGCGGCTCTTCTGCCATTGTTTTCTTTTTTTATTTATTTTTAAATTTAAATCAGAAACAAGGTTGCTTCACAAGTCAGTTCCAGGTCCCTCTCCATTTCCCTCCCCTCCTCCCGTGCCCTCCCACCAACCCCCCCCAATATCCCCTCATTTCCCCAGGGAGGGTGAGGCCCTCCATGGGGGTGTCCATAGTCTGTCATTTCATTCAGGGCAAGGCCTAGACCCTCCTCCAAAAGTTCAGGGTGAGAGTGCATCTCTCATTGTTGGATGAGAGTCCAAAGTCCATTTGTATACTTGGGATAAATACTGATCTACTGCCCAAGGCTCAATAGATTATCTAGGCCTCCTCACTGACACCCGCATTCAGGGTGTCTTGATCAGTCCCATGCTGGATTCCCATTGTTTTCTGTTAAGCTCCTCCGAAACACCACTAGCAGAATCTCTTCAGAGAGAAGCACAGTGAATTCTTTACTTCCTCACACAGATGACCCAAACTAATAATAAACAATATCAAATTGTGTTGGCTTCCTGAAATAGAAACATTTCTTCATTGTTATTAATGTATTAATATGAGCCTCCTGCTGAGCCCATTAGTTTACCTTGATTAACTCCTTCCTGATTTTCATCCCATCTTCTCCCTTTTCCCAGGAAAATGAAAAAGAGAGTGGTACTGCAACTCACGTACTACAGGTCAAAATAGAGTGAGTATACAGCACAATTGTGACAGCACACACAAGACTTTCTCAAACTCCAGCCAGACAAAACCTCAGTTTAGCATGGCCTGTGTAAGGTGGACAAGAAAGCCCACCAACAGCTGAGTTGCTGTTGGCATTTGAAAGCTGATGGGCAGAGGTAGACTCATTTTCCCTACTTATGTGACCCCTAGTAGGTCAACCACATGTCAGGACAGGCCCCACTCCCACGGACAATGAGGAGGAGAAATCTCAGAGTTGGGTGGGAAAGGACGAAGGATCATTATGGAAAGAGTTGTGGGGAGTTACGTGTTCAAGATACACTGTATAAAATTCTCAGAGAATAAATAAAATATTATTTGAAAACAGAGACTGGCCAGGCATGGTGGCACACACGTTTAATCCCAGCACTCGGGAGGCAGAAGCAGATGGATCTCTGTGAACTTAAGGCCAGCCTGGTCTACAAAGGGAGTTCCAGGGCTGTTACACAGAGAAACCCTGTCTTAAAAAGCCAAAAGCAAAACGAAAACAACAGAAACAAAAAACATTGAGTAAGTCTTACATCATCACTGCTTACCACAGAACTTAGACTATAACAAAGTTAAATAAATATTAGTAGAATTATTGGAATCAATATGATATTTGTATGTATTTTCAAATTAAATTTATTATCCTCCAAATCAACCATTTCTCACAGGTCAAATTGCACAAATGAAGCTACCTAATTAGATAGATAAGGTATATGATGGTGCATTGAGTAACTCTAGGTCTCTGTCCTATACAGTCTAAGGCTTATGTGAGCAAATATTGCTTCCTTCCAGAAACACGGCTTTAAATACACAATTGTAAATGGGGAATTTAAATCTACCTGAAGGTTCAGATACATGAAATGGATGGAGAATCAGGTCTGGACCCACGATGACCTTGTGAAGCCCTTTCTGTCCCTGCTAGATCACAATTCAGCACTCAAAATAAAAAAGGGAAAAGGAAGGCTGAGCAAACCCACGAGCAACAGGATTCGCATCCCTCCAGTGACAGAACAAGTGAGAACAAATCATCCTGTTTTCCCTGGCGTTGCTTAAATATTTAAAGACTCCGTAGGGAGAGATCTCACAGACCCATAGCACTGACCACGCCCACATGGGAGTGGTCACAGATACCTGGGAGAAGGCAGGGATAAAGGGGAGGAGGAAGAGGTCACCCCTACACCCCTCCCCCTACCACCACTCCCCCAACCTCTCCCTCCTCTTGGTTTTCTGGTCGAGGTCTGGTGACCAGCAGAGCACTGAGCTCAGATTCTCGGCTTCTTATTAAAGTGACTTCTCCCAAATGAACTATCATATGACTTCCCTTCCCTGTATACTTAGTGTGGCTTAATATTCCTCTTCATCTGGTATTAACCTCCAGCCCCTCCTGGCCTTTGAACAGTGTTCCAGAAGCTCGCAGCATTCCTGCCCAGGCTGTGAACAGCATTCCTGGAGACAGCAGCTCTCTTGCCTTCTGGATCCATCCCCACATGGCCCATTCCCGCCACTGTAGCCAGGGAGCCTCTGCAGAACCACTTGAAAGGAGCTGATTCCTGCAGCGGAACCGCCAGAAAGGAGCCGGAGGAAACCCCCCACCCAGGATCAGCTGCACGCAGCACTGCAGCTAAAAAGCCACTCACTCTGTGTTCACTACCCTTCCCCGCCCAATTTTTCAGGCCCTACTTGGAAAAGACCAAGCTTCCACGTGGAGCTGTGTTTAGAGGTATGCCTGTGCTGCCTGCTGGCCAAACACAGTTACTACAAGTAAATATCCATCCCTCAACCCGAGATAATTGGAGGTGAGTTTTGCATTCTGGTAATTTGAGTTGATGAAAAGATTACTTACTCTATACCATGGTGGATAATCCTACAATGCAGAATGTTAGGGATCTCATTGCCTCTTATATGAATGACATCCTTGGAGAGAATTATGGCATGCCCCAAATATATTTGTGTCTAATGATGTTAGTTTCATAATCCATATAACATCCTGGAAGAGAGGTCTTGATAATAGGGCTGGAAGCAGGGAAATTGTACAAACTATTGAGAAAATAGAGACAAAAATCTCAAAATCTTGAGGACAATGGGGAAATCTCTAACAAGGTATATAACTTAAAAATAATCACCTCAAAGACAGAATTGGTTCCATGACTGCTGCCCTAATAATCAAAATAGGATCAATTCAGAAGGACATTATCATGCTTGTAGAAACAACTCGTTCCATATCTGATGATTCGATTAATAAAACTCAAAGTCTGGAACATCAGCCTAGCAAACTTACTGAAGCAATTCATTCCATGTCTGAGGTTATTAACCAACTAGCATATAAGATACTGTTCCTTCAAGGCAACCTACATGCCATTCAAATAATATCTAAGGATGAGAATATCAAATGCTTGAAATCATGTATAAGTCATGAATCCAAGAAACTGATAGACTCTATGAAATCTTTAGAAATTTTCTTAACCCAAGAAGTTCAAGCACTCAGAGAAACAATGGTTAACAGGCTGCAGGTCTTAGAGGAACTCCAACCTGATACATCAGAATCAGAAGTAATAGCAACAGGTCATGAAAGAGGTTTACCTACACCTCACCTCTCAGACGCTGGAAAAATCTCCCCAAGGTTGCTATGCCCTCTCCCATGGTCTTCCCAGTATCTATGACTGAAAAACCAGCAACAACAACAACAAAAAACACCCAAATGACTTCGTTGCTTATCAGTGGGAGCCAATATAGATGAAGGATGTGAAGGAAGTCAAGGAAGCCATTGTTTCTTATGGTCTTCATTTGCTATAACGATATTCAATGCTATATATGGAAAACAATATATTTATTTACCAGAGAGAGAGTCGCACAGACCAGGAGTTAGAAGCATGGCTGGCTTCCAGGAGAAAAGGGGGGTTCCTTCTTCTTTCACTTCCTTTTATATCTACCTGTGTCAGTTTACATGTCTCTGCCCTCATGGATGGATAGCTTTGTGGGGTTCACTCCTACAATTTGCCCTATGTCAGAGAGATCCTGAACTCATGGGCAACCATGTATAGAGTGACCCCTTAAAGACTTGAGCCAATTGGCCTCAGTAGTACTAGAAAATTCATCTCAAATACAATGAAGAACTTAATGGATTGAAGAAGGAAAAGCTTTTGAGCTTCAAAGCTTAAAGAAAGGTTATGAAGCTCCCCAAGATAAGATTCTTGGTGAGGGTGCTTATGCTGAACCACAGGCACAGGCTGCGTATGGTGAGCACATCTTGACTTTATGCCATGCAGCGGCTCTGAATGCTTTAGACAAGGCTCATGAACAAGGAGAGAAAATAGAACCCTATGCCAAAGTGATATAGGAACTGAGAGAAAGGATCACTGAATTCTTACAAAGACTGTCCAGAGAAGTAGATTTATAGGTAACTAATTCAGATTCTAGGTGGATACTTATAGAATCTCTAGCTTATGAGAATGCAAATACACAATGCGAACAGGTACTTTGGCCATTAAAAATCAGATCAGCACCATTGGAGGAACGGGTCCTCTATACAGCAAACCTTGAATATAAAGATCAAGATACAGAAACTTGGGTAGGAGAGGTGATTTCTAGAGGTTTGAAGAGGCACAAAGATGTCAAATGCCTTAACCATGATAATATAGAAACTTGGGTAGGAGAGGCAGTTTCCAGAGGTTTAAAAAGACATTGAAATACTAGATGTTTTAAGTGTGGTATAATAGGACATCTAAGAAGAAATTGTAGGCAAAGCATTCCTAGAGATAATGCTCCTCCTAGGGATGATTCAAATAGAAAAGGCCTCAGCCTTCTGGATTATGTAGGAGATGTGGCAAAGGCCAACACAGACTAATGACTGTAGGTTGACCACAGACAGACAAGATAACTCCTTAAAATCAGGAAACTCTTTGGGGGGCCTCTCAAAGGCCCCCATGTCAAAAGTGGTCTGGTCATTCCCAGTCACTCTGTGGAGGACAATCTCTCTCAGGATGATTAGAAGATCTACTGTGTACTGGAAAGAATAATATTGCTCTGGACAATAGATTAGCTACTGAGGATGAAGCAACCATAACTGGAGGAAACAAACATATTTTGGCAAACTTCTATATAGAATCATAGACCCAAATTACCAGTTAAGGTAAATAATAAAGTGATTATTGACCTTATAGACACTGGTATTGATGTCACCATCATAACCCAAAGATCCTCACCTTCCAGATGGCCCCTATGAGAGGCAAACGTTCAATTCTTAGGGACTGGAACCCTATCTCAAGTCAAACAAAGAAGGAGATGGATGGACTGCATGGGGACAGAGGGACAAAGAGGAAGACGGAGGCCATATGTCACAGACATCACTATAAATCTCTGGGGTCATCGTCTATTACAGCAATGGAAAACCCGGATTAACATTCCTCCTGTATCAGATATGAATCACAAACAAGCTCTTGGTGGTAGAAAAAATATTTTAAGGCACTACCGAAAATAGATCCAACCATACATGCTGTATAGAAACAGGATATGAGTGCCAAACCTACAGAGGCCCTACCCTTAAAATAGCTAACAGATGAACCTGTCTGTGTAGGGCAAAGGCCTATGACCCCTGAGAAGCTAGATGCTTTAGAAAAGCTGGTTCAGAAACAGCTAAATGCTGAATATATTGAAGAATCTACAAATCCGTGGAATTCCCCTGTGTTTGTGATAAAAAAAGAAGTCTGGTAAATGAAGGATACTTACTGATCTGAGAGCCATCAATAAAGTAATTCAGCCTATGGGCTCTCTACAGCCTGAGATGCCATTGCCTTCTCTGATACCTAAAGGATGGCCAATTGTAGTCATTGATCTAAAAGACTGCTTCTTCATTATACCTTTACCAGAAAAAGGTAGGGAAAATCTGCCCTCACAGGGCCTACCTATTACAATTCTCAACCAGTTAGGAGATTTCAATGGAAGGTTTTGACACAGGGAATGTTAAATAGCCCCACACTGCCAGTATTTTATACAAAAACATTTGTAAATAATTTGAAAACTATTTCCATAAGCCATAAATTTTTAAATACTTTGGGTATATGTGTATCTATGTGCATGTACACAGGTATGTGATGAGGTTGATGCTGTGGACCATCCTTGATCATTCTAATTCTCCTTCCTTCTTCCCTCCCTCCATCCCTCCTTTCTTCCTCCTGTCCTTCTCTCCTCTTCCTCCTCCTCCTCACCTTTATCCCTGCCTTCTCCCATGTACCTGTGACCATTTAGGCATGGTCACTACTACAGGTACGTGAGATTTCTCTCTACAATTCCCCTTTCAGTCCAAAGAAAAGATTTAGACTTGAAACAAAACTAAGTTGTGTCAATATACAAAAGGTCTCAAACATATATAGAGAGCATATGTACATGGAAGATGATAAATAAATTATAATCTACCTATATCCTATCCTAAGCATATCTATCACATCTAAACCCTAAACTTATCTGAATGAGATGCCCAAGTCTGAACACCACCTTCCAATCTCAACCCTAAATAATTGAAAACTAACTCCAATAGGTGTAAATTATCCTCTAATATCAACAGTAGAGAAAGGGGGCATAGTATTCTCAGAATTACTTCCTGCTGAAATGGGACAATGATAACCTCATGGGATCCTGTAGGAAGAAAATGTTAGTGCAGTGAAAGTCTCAAGTGAACTAGCTACATTTGTACCCAGTCTCTGGTTAGCGGGAGATGCTTGATTGAAGTTCTTGTCTGAGGCTCTGACCAGAGTGTAGAAGGTGCACTATATCAGTTAATTAGTTTCAGAACAAGTGAGAACGAGTCATCCTGTCTCCCAAGGCATTGCTTAAAGATTCAGAAGAAATGTGAGAGACAGATGCACCAGCTGTGGAGTTGGCTTGTGGGAGATCAAGTGCTGCCTCTAAAGAGCAACAAGTGACAGGCAAGGTGGGAGCATGCTTGGGCAGAAGCAAGGACTGACTTGTCAGTTTCTCTGACAAAACAACAGTTTTCTTTCCTTTGAGGTACATTGCCAGTTTGCATGACTTGTATCTTTTCCAATGTTTACTTCTGTTCATAGTCCCTTTCTTGTCATTGTGACAAAAATGCCCGGCACAAGCAACTTCTAAACAGAAAAGTTTATTTTGCTCACAGTTTCAGAGGCTTTAGTCAATTGTGGTAGGGAAGGACCCAGCATAACAACTCACACCGTACATAGTAGGACATACTATGTGGGCTTTTTTTTCTTTGTAGTATGTTTCAAATGTGTGACTTATTAAGATAAGTCACTCTGACTTTACCCAAATCAAGCATCCCACATAGACAGTGAGAGATGCTAGCTCATGACAAGTCAGTGATCTTGAGTCTCCTAATTCTATTGCACAAGATTTCTTTTTAAAAATAAAGCAGGGCCAATTATAGTGAAGCGCATTTGTAATCTCTGTACTTGGGAGGTGAAAGCAGAATGATTAGGCCATCCTCAGATTAATCATGAGTCCAGGTAAACTTGAACTACATACGTCCTTGTTAAAAAATAATTATACATATTTAGAACAAATTGATTTTCAAATGGAAGAACAAATAATAAAATACTTTGTCAATAAGGCCCCACTCTTATTCACCTGTTATTTTTCCAGCCCTGAATGGATAAATAAATAACTGGATGAACAGTCTGAGTCAAATTCTGCCTCCTTTTGGATTAGAATTAAGAATTATTTCAAAAACAGCAGAAGCAAAGGAAAGAAAGCAGGAATTTTATTTTTGCCTTAGAATGGAAATGTGCAGATAACGTTTCAAAATCCCATAGAAATGGCCTTGTATGAATCACCAGGCTTCGGTTCCACCTAGTTTGCTGCCTCACAGGAAGAGCTGTAATGGTATCAGCGAACAGATGGATGACTTTTTGGGTTTTGTTTTTTACTGGAATTGAACAACACTGTATTCCTGGAATTGCTGTAAAAATTGATTGTGTTTTATTTTAAATCAAAAGCAAAGACAAAAGACATCATTGGCATAGGCAGAAAGAGTAAGAATCCATGTATGACCTAACAGCAGAGCTGGAGAAAGCCAGAAAGCCAGACACAGTCATCTCCTGAGAATGGCTTTTCAAAAAACCAAGAACCACAAGTACTTACCATATGCAAGCTTTCTAAAACGTCTTGCTTTAAGTTTCCATATCTTTGTCAGATCATGGTCATCAATACACATTTATTTCAACTGTACCTATTTAATTCTTGCCACAGGCCACTGCAAAAGATGTATCAGAAAGCTCACAAATAAGGCGAACAGAAACATAGATACATATAATGGAAAATAAAGGTGCACATTGTTTTCTCCTCATTTCTTATGCAAGCCCTTAGACTATATATAATTAAATATTGTCTAAATATGGCCAGTGTTCATGAACAAATATTTTAATTCCCAATCAGCAAGTGATATGTGATACATTGATACTAATATGAAAAAGAGTGTAAGTTTGAAATTCGAGGGTTCCTTCCTCCAGAGGATATTGATCAAATTGAATGAAGAGCTATACATTGCCTTTAGCCACTTAGTTTTAAAATAAAAACATTACACACTCCACTACATACCTCCCATCACAGGGTTCAAGCTTAAAAACAAAGCCACCAATCACTCACTGAAATTTCTGCAAGTGTAACCAAAAGAAACCTTTTACATCTTTTGAGTTGATTTTCTTGGGTATTTTGCCACAATGACAAAAACCAGAGTATGGAAGAAGTAATTAAAACTGAAGCAAGAAAGAGTATGAGGACAAAATTATGTGTTTGATCTATAATTAATTCTATTTTTGTTTGTCTGAGTGTATGTATGCATAGCACATGCATGAAGTACCAAACAAGACCAGAAGAAATGTCCAGTCGTTCTCCCATGTGGCTTCTGGGAACAAAACCCAGATGTTCCATGAGAGCAGCAAGTGTTCTTAGCTGTGGAGCCATCTGTTTTGGCCCCAGACAGTAGGCTCTTTAAAGGTCTACTTTAACACACATGCCTCTGAGAAGTTGGTAGCATTGCTACCTATCAGAAGCATCTAAGAACAGTTTTCTGTACTACTCTTAAATTCTGATAACACTGGCAAAAACAGATAGGCCTCCATATTTATGCATTGCACAAAAACTTACATTAAATATGATAAACTAACAAATTCCTGCTGCAGATTGTATGCCTGCCAATTACAGACCCCTTGTGTGATGAGAAAGCCTTTTTGCTTCCCTCCATATTTGAAGATAAAAAATGTCCCCACTAGGAGAGGAGGCAGGATGGTGTATTATCAGTACTGGTAACAGAATTATGAGACAAGGTAAGAATGAGAGGAAACACCAGTATTTTGATGTATCTGTCTCAGTGGTCTAGAGAGGATGGTCTCATGTAAGCAGGCAACTGACATATCTGTGTCATTGAAAATGTGAACCTTCTGAGTTAGGACTTGGCCTGCACTGCCATCTAACAGACCTGAATCTTAAAAGCAATTCCATGATGGATGAGTTTGAAGGATGCTCTATGAAACTGGAATAGAAAGAAGTTTCTTTAAAAGCATTTGTCTTATTCTGTAAGTATACTGAGTGATACCACTGTACAATCGTCAGTTGGTAGGAGGGAAAGACTATGTGACTGGCATCACCTCTTTATAGTGTCACTATAACCACTATTACCATGATGCCTTTTGATTTGTTTCACATTGTAGAAGTAACTATAATGTTACAATAGTTAAAGATCAGCTATTTATTTATTTTTATTTTTTATTTTTTTATTTTATTTTGGGTTTTATGAGACAGGGTTTCTCTGTATTGTTTTGGAGGCTATCGGTCCAGCCTGGCCTCGAACTCACAGAGATCCACCTGCCTCTGCCTCCTGAGTGCTGGGATTAAAGGCGTGCGCCACCACCGCCTAGCTGAAGTTCAGCTATTTAGAGGACATCATATTTTTATTTCTAGCTAAAATGGTGAATCTGGTTTCAAATGCTACCAATTTCTTCATCTTTACTGGAAAAAAAAGAATATAATGAACACAAGCCTGTAGGTCTCGTTTAGAGAGGCTTCAGAAATACCTATTAAGTGAGTACTCCATCCTTCCTTCTGTTTTGTCTGTATGAAACGTGCATTGTTGCTCTCTGAGTATGTGTTTCAAGTTTCCATTCACAGGTTGAAAGTGTGGTCCACAATCTGAGTCTTAGATAATTGTGATAATGTTGTTCTTAGCATGCATTCATGTCACTGTGTCCAAGTGGAGCTTCAAACTGCTATAAACTTGGTCCACAGTAGAAGCCCTCCACACTGTAGCTGCTCCACCTCTACCCTTCAGAGCACATTGGATTACCTCCAGGTCTGTGCTATTCTAAACGTTACTGAGCTTCTGTGATTCTTGTGAGAATTTCCTGGTTTCCTCTTCTGTTCACTGCCCTTCAATGTTTCTGTTTCACAGATTTTTGGAAATTCCCATTTATTCTAATTGTCACTTCCTGGTTGACTTTAAATTTTTCAAAAAAACGAAATCATGTAATTTCTTTGTTATTCTGATCACAGCATCAAAATTCTGAACCAAATGCAGGGCATAGGTAAATAACAAAGTTATCTAGAATCCTAAAGGAAATGTTAATACTGGTAGCACTGATTAGTTTTAAATGTTACCATGATGCAACCTAGAATAAATCAACTGGAAGGAAAGGATTAATTTAAAAACTGTTTAGATCAGGTTGCCCTATGGCCATGTCTTGAGTGTTAATTGGGGTGGCACTGTTTACTGGACTGGGACTTAGAGTTCAGAAAGGTGGCTGAGCACAGCAGCAGATAAACAGTAGACAGCATTCATCTCTCTCAGCCACCCAGCCCTTGACTGTGGATGTGATGTGTCTCCCTGCTGGAGTTCCTGCCTTGACTTCCCTCCAATGATAGACAGTAGCTAGGAACTATGAGCTGAATAAACCTGTTCCTCCTCTACATTGTTTTTCATTCAGGGTGTTCTATCATAGCAACAAATGTAGAAGTAGGACACTTGCAAACTGTCTACCCATGAATTTGGTAGAAGTGCTGGGTTGCATGCTGTCACCTAGATCTACAGTTACTATGAAAAGAGGCCTTAACAAAGTTCATAGATCTCTAGACATTCAGAGTCCCCATGGGAGCCTTCACTACAAATGTGTCTTTGTTTCATTCCCATTTTAAAAACTATTCAAACATCAATTCTTCATAGTACGACTATTTCATCATATAGCTAAATGTGTTCTTTGAGACCTTAAACACCAAATGAGGTCAAAGTGAAGAAATAAGAATACAGAGAGGATTGATGAATTCATTAGGTGAGTGTGCAGAGAGCCACTGAAGTGGGTACCAAGAAAGCAAATATGAAGCTCTTGCCTCCAAGACTGAAATCAGAATGCTTCAAGATATTAAGAAATAAAAAGTGAGTTCCTAATGCTAAAGGAGTCCTAAATCTTTTCAGACTGAGTGTAGCTTAATGAAAATAATTTACATAGAAATACAAGCAAACATTAAGAGGTATAATTGGTGTCAGGTATTTCCTCTATATAAAGCTAAAGCAATTTAAATCTTTTTCAAAGTGGGTATATCTTTAATGCAAAGGAGAACCACTGAATCAATCATGACTTTGATCTTTGATTGTATGTCTTTGATTAAATTGAATCTTAGTAATGTGGTCATTCCTCTTGTTTTGTTTCATTTCTCACCAAAGAAATAAATATCATACTGAAAAGGTTAATGTTAGCTCCTTCTGGTTCTTAATATAATTCTCTACTAACATTCCCATTTTCTGAGAGTTGCTACATCATATTTCTTATATATTAATAGAAGTGCCACATTAATGCCTAGTGTATACATGAGATATTAAAATGGGAATACATAGACGTGAAAGCAGGAATAAAGATGATATTGGTAGATAGGGAACTGTAAACAATGCAAAGCCCTTCCAGAGTCTCTAATCCATTAGGTCTCAAACAGCCAATACGGAAGCTCTTGTTCCTAGGAAACAGGCTTTCTGTCCTGGGAGAATAAATTCAGACTTAATGGGCTGAGTTTGGTTATGGCAATACAGAATTATAAGAGTGAGGCATTTGTGGGCTTACAAAAGTTTAAATATTTAGAAAGGTATTCTTTGTTCCTGGCCATCATTTCAAAAGGTGCTATTTCCATTAATTACTATGACTCTCCTTATAGTGTGGGAAGGCTTTTAAGTATATTTTTTGAATATGAGACATTTGTATGCCTCTTTCACAAATAATTTTTCATTGTAAATTATTAATAAAGAGCAGTATATATGAAAAACACTGGATTTTCTTTAACTCATGGGCTTAGTTAAAAAAAACGACGTTAAAAGGAACTGTATTTGTACCCACAGACTCTTCCTGCTCTCAGCCTGGGCAAAGGAACTTCCTTTTGAGGTGGTCAGAGATGCATGGCTGCTCATCTCAGGCTGAGAAATGAAAGGAGTGTTGATCATCTCTATGACCCCTACAGGGCCCAGTGAATATTACATGGAAGAAGGAACAACTTCTACACACATTTCAAAAGATGGAAAGCAGAAGTCCAATCCTAAATACAATCTTCTTGATGAAGACTTACTGAAAATATTTCTAAACTTTGGATAAGTCACTGAACACTGAATCATTGTTGACTGAACTACATTTACAAATGTTAATTTGGACTTGTAAAAGCTCATGATTGGGTCGGGAAAAGGAACCAAGACAGACTAGTACGTTTCTATTGGAATGAGTTAGACAAACATTAAAGAATAATAAATATCACCAAGTTTCCCTTTGTGCAAGTTGTAGGCCCTGCATTCATTGAGGAGGTGTTCATGAGAAAGTATGTGGATTATTCTTTCTCCTTGAGTATTTTGGCTTTCTCTGCTACAGTGTTTCTCTCAGATAATATCAATCCCTCCTCACTGTACAAATATATTCTCTAACGACAGTATCTGCCAAGTCCTCTCTGCCAGATACAACACAGCCACACACACACACACACACACCGATTTTCAGCTCCCTGAAACTGCCTCCTTCTTTCCCTGCCCCAAAATTATTACATTGTTGTTTTCCAGACTGTCTGTTCCATCTCCATCTCCTTAATTGTTCTTTTGACTTTCTAACCTACCAAATATAGGCAGTCCTTAAGTGTGTTCTTGGGGCATCTTTTTAGTTTTTTTCTCTATAAAGATATGAATCAAAATTTCCACCTGTAAGATCAAAAATATATGTATTTACACACACAACACACACAAACACACACAAATCTACCCCTCCTTTCTCTACACTACCTAGTGGCATTCCAGATACTACAATGGAGTATCTGTTGAAGTTACTGCTTGCACAAACAAAATCAAAAATAAGGGTCCTTGGTGACTGGGCCACTCTTTGTCAAGGGTAATTCCAGGAATCAAGCACTTTCCATTGCATTGATTTTGAATTTTTAAGGTCATGAATGTATCTTGATTTAGAAGGGGCATGAATATTTTTAGATAAGGCAAAAATGACTGTTTTTAAATTTTTTTTGATGATCTTGAAATGAAACATACCACTCCTCTTCATAGTCTCTTAACTAGAAGTCACTCAAAAAGACCACATCTGGGAGGTGGGTATTAGTCCGTGTGGGTTTCCATACAAAATATAGCTTCCTGGTAGCTTAAAACATAATTTTACTCCTCACAATTAGAAAGACACCAACTGAAGGTGACATCTGCAGGTGAGGGTGCTCTTCTTGACTTGCAGGTAGACAGCTTCCCACTGGGTCTTCGGAGAAGAGGAGGTGGCACTCTCCTCTTCTTCCTGTAAGGCCAAGGTTCCATCAGATTGGGAACCTCCCCTGACACTCTTTCTTTCTTGTCGCTTAGGCCCTGTCTCCAAACACAGACATGCTGGGGGATAGGAATTCAGCTCACAGACTGGAAGGAAAGACAATTCAGTTTTTAGCACAAGGCTAAGAAGAAAAGGATGTAGGTAAATGACCAGTTAGAGTCTACAACAGAGCCCCTTGACTCCTATCAAGTCTCTGCTCTACTTTTCTTCCCAGATGAGTAGTGCAGTCACATCCTTTAAGGGATAGAAGCAAAAGTTTCGTCTACTTACTGTAACCAACTCAAAGTCCAGGGTCTCTGGGTGACCTACGTTCCTCTCTGTTGAACACATCAATGTCTTCTTATGGTTCAGTGAGGTGTAGCATAAACAGTACATGCTGCCTTGCCTCTCCACTAACTCCCACACTCTCATCTACCATGTGTGATATAACAGGACCCAGATAGCCACAGTGAACAAGAACAACTCGGCATTGCTCCATAGCAGTAATGACATCCTTCCAGAAGGTAATTTGGAGGCAATTGTGTCCTAGAAATTAAGAATTTCCTTAATCTACTCCTGATTCTATTGGCAAGGAGGGGTCTCTTGCATTGTTCTCTGTATCCCTACCTTCCTCTCTGGAGATTCTTCATGAATTATCTCCAAAGGCTATGGGTGAGACAAGTATTGAGAAACATGCTTTCTATGGTGTTGTGGAATTTTGTAATTCCGTGGGAGCCTGAGGGCTGTTAAAAGCTTTATCACTGTGAAATATAGTTTCCTCCAACACCTTCTAGACTGCTGTTACTGTGCCAAAACTGGATGTTCTTTCTTAGACAGAGTTCTGAAATGATGTTGTATTTCTTTGCCTGCCTCCCCACCTCAAGAAGTCTCACACCATCAAGCCTCTCTTTTTTCCACATAACAAAAACTGATCCCAGGATGACTGCTGGGAATTCTCATCTCTGCTGTGGGATAGACTCAGTCTTCCTTTTGCTATTTGAAATCTAGTTGTTCTTGATCTTTACTGCTTGATGGTTGCAAACTTGTTGCTAGAGAACTGTGCTTAGGGGCTAATCTCTCCACTACTGAAGGGAATGTTGGCTACAGAACAGCAAAATTCCAACATCTGGGGCTTACTATATAAAAACTTTACTTCCTACCTATGTAAGTTCTGAAACTGGAATTCATCTCCTTTTATGCTCTGGCTCTTCAAGATTCCTACACAGCTCCCAAGGTTGCCATGTTCTCTGCTCAGTCTGCAGAAGGAGAAAGTTTCTCGAGAGCTGCATGTGGGACCAGTTGTACAGTGGTACGCATGCGGTGGCTTCATTCACATTCCGTTGGCCAAAGCCTAATCACACAGACACATTAATGGAAAGGGAGAGTAGAAAGGACGACTAATCTACATGTCCCCCCAAAGTGTATTGTTATCAGCTGAATGCACAACCAAGCAGTCTGTTGTAACTTCCTCCCAAAGTTCATCATTTTCCCATAATTTACTACAATCAGTCATCTTCAATTTGATTTCTACAGTATTTTCTATACCTATTTCCTCTTCCTGCTTTCCTTTGCAACATCTCTCAATTAGAGAGATACATGCATCCATTCCTTTTTTTTTTTTTACAAGAATGTTCTCAGGTCAGCTAGATCTTACAGTCCAACTAGGAACTGGTGGAAAGCACACAACCAACCATGCAGCACTGTGTGAATTGAGGACAGGAAACCTGGGAACTCCAGAGCGTATGTGTCTGAGAAGCCAGGGCAGGCATCTGAGAAACCAGGGGAGGCATCTGAGGAACCAGGGGAGGCATCTGAGGAACCAGGGGAAGCATCTGAGAAACCAGGGGAAGCATCTGAGAAACCAGAGGAAGCATCTGAGAAACCAGGGGAAGCATCTGAGAAACCAGAGAAAGCATCTGAGAAACCAGAGAAAGCATCTGAGAAACAAGGGGAAGCATCTCAGAAACCAGGGAAACCAGGGAAAGCATCTGAGAAACCAGGGGAAGCATCTGAGAAACCAGGGGAAGCATCTGAGAAACCAGGGGAAGCATCTGAGAAACCAGAGAAAGCATCTCAGAAACCAGAGAAACCAGGGAAAGCATCTGAGAAACCAGGGGAAGCATCTGAGAAACCAGAGAAAGCATCTCAGAAACCAGGGAAAGCATCTGAGAAACCAGGGGAAGCATCTCAGAAACCAGGGGAAGCATCTCAGAAACCAGGGGAAGCATCTCAGAAACCACGGGAAGCATCTCAGAAACCAGGGAAACCAGAGAAGGCAGGTTTATGCTGAAGCTTTAAAGTGGTTTTCTGGGGTTATGAGAAGAGAGGAAAATATTTTAAACAATGTGGAAGACCTTCAAAGAAGTTAATTAGCATTATGTTCAGGGCCTGGAGAAAGGCATCAACAGTGAAGAGCACGTACTGCCCTTGTGGAGAACCTGAGGTCTGTTCCCAGTAGCCATGTCAGGCTACTCACAACCACCTGTAACTGCCGCCGCAGGAAATCCAGCTCCAGACTCTCTTCTGGACATTGTAGGATCTTGCATTGTCAGGTGCTTAGTCTCATACATAAACACGGACATATACACATAATTTAAGCTTTTTCAACTAAATGTTGGGGCCTGAAAGATGACTCAGCAGTTAAAAGACTCACTGGGAATTAAAGAGCAGCTATAGCACACAACTGTCTATACCCCAGTTCCAGGGAGTCTGATACATCCTTCTAATATCCACTAGCAAATCTTTAAAAATGTGTTCATCATACATTATCAAAATTTATTTAGAATTTACCTTTTGCTTTAAATAATAGAAATACAATAAAAAGTTGGGAATACACAGACTTCCCAAGGAATACTGGGACATATATTTTACTAGAATAGCAATATCCTATTCCTTGGTTTTTCATATGTCATTTTTCTTAAGTATATATACCTTGAGACATAACTGAATTTCAAGCATAATGCTGTTTTTCTTCTCCCACCAGCCTTGTGATATTAAGCATCCTTGCATCTCAAAGAGACCACCAGACATGTCACTTCTAGCTAGGAAAAGTCAGTGTCCCTATTGAGGGCATTGCATATCTCTGCTGCTGTCATATTTAGGTAGCTTTCAAATCCTTGCTTTTGATAAGACTAAAGGATCTAATGTCAGCAGACAGATCACCAAAAATAAATGTTTGATTAGAGCAATTATTCAGAAGGAATAAATGAGGCACTGTTACATAATCATCTTCCATTTCCCTCTGCTTATTCAAACAAACAGGTTTCTTGGCACTTAAGTCTATTACAGGGAGTAATCTGGGTAGAATTGCCAATGAGCTCCATTTCGTTCGAGCAGTAAGTAATACTCAGCATAGATACAAAAGCAAATGTGCCTGCTTATTATTCTAGGCCGCCTTCTTTCAGGCTCACAGACCAGCTACCGATATTGGAGTGGACCATGAGAATAACAGCTCAGAGCTAGGAAGAAACACATTCTCCAGGCAAACCTTTTTTCCAGGACTTGCAAACATGACCCAGGAATCCAGTTCTCCAAGCCTGTCCCTTCTTGGTCTTCTAGTGACTCTTAAAGCTAATTGTGATTCGCTCCTGATGCCAGGTGGAACCACAACCTGGCTATGGACCTTAGACCACCTAGTACATGACCAAATCTCTTGAAGAACTTCCACCAAGCAGCATGGGTAAGAAAATGCACGCACAGACGAGGGCGTGACTGCATTTGCAACTCACATAAGGTGATCCCTGTGTGCAATAATAAGAATTGGTCAGTGCAATGAAGGTTGGCTCCCCCAGCTCCCTTCCACCACATATACTATTGTAAACTTGCAAATTGAATCAAACTTCATTTATCTTTGAGAGTCATTACCCTTGACAACTCTTAGCACAGCCGTTTGCGTGTGATTTAATAGTCACTGAAATTTATTGAATGTTTTCCACCGCCACAAACTCCTCCAAATGCTTCCTATGCAATTAATGATTTAATACTCCCCATAAGCGAGGGCCTAGCATCTCCATTTTATAAGCAAATGAAACCAGGGTCCAGAAATCTTAAGTGCCATCCAAGGTCGCAGGTCTCACTGCTGTATTTCTGCCTCTAGAATTCACTGTGGGAAACGCTGAATTATCTCTGCTTGCTACACAGCAGACATGCAGTGTTGGTTCCTAGTTGTGTGCCTGGAATGCTGGGCGCGTGCTGAGCGCTTCTGCACACGCTGTCTTGTAGAATGCTGGTTTCCTTGCTCTTACAAATATGGAATGTTACCCGAGGAGATACTGCGTAAAGCAGACACGTCGGCAGCTACTAAGAACCCCTACTGTCCCTTTCTTTTGCACCTTTGATGCAAATAGAAACAGCACAACCATTTATAAAAATCAAAACAAATTACTTCTTTCTGTAAATGTGGGTTAGCCAGTAATAACTGACATCTTGAAAAACCACCCATTTTTTATTACCTGAATCTATTCTTTATCCTATCTACAGATGTCTCTGTGTGTTCTTAAATCCTGTTTCTATAAGTTATTTTGAGATATCTTACTGTGAATTTTTAGATCTGTAAGATATTTAAAAGAGCAATTATATCTATCACATTGATTTCTTCTGTCAGTGAACTTAAAGTCCCAACAGACTTTAGTCAATCAGTGCCTGATATTTGATCTGTCCCTCTTGTGTCCCATCTCCTATCAGGTGCTAAAACTTACATTATAAAATACACAGATATACTTAATAAATTATCACTGAAAGGTTCAGGCATTATGCTGTCCTGCCCCTGTTACCTGGCAGAATGCAGTAAGGCAGCACTCTGGCCAGCCCAGAGTTCCATGAGAACCAGTCAAAGGACCACTTTAAAAGACAGACCCCTGCCCACTTATGCTCTCTTACCTTACCTCTCACCTCTCTCTCTCTCTGTTTCTCTCTTTCTCTCTCCTCTCTCTCACCTCTCTCTCTGTCTCTGTCTGTCTCTGTCTCTTTCTGTCTCGTCTCTGTCTCTGTCTCTATCTCTCTGTCTCTCCCTTTCGGTCTCTCTCCGCACTGGTCCCGGTTCTGTGCACGCTCTCATGTTTCACCTTCCACTTCTTCTAACTTCCAATTTCTAATCTTAAGAAAAATAACAACAATCTCCCTTTGAGAACTTTGTGGTCCTCTTGAGTAAATAATAGTACAACCATTAAAATACTTCATGACAAGTAATCTTTTCTGTTAAAATGCACTTAAATACACACACACACACACCTTAAGAAACTTTAAGATATGAAAACATTAAAAATGATTCAGGAAAAAGAGGAGGGACTAAATTTTAGATTTGCTATACAAAAGGGTTTGCCTGAGTGACTTTTGAAACATATCTCTATAGCAGGATATTCTGTAAGTGCTGTTAAAGTTAAAAACAAAAAACTGGTAGATTAAAGTGGGCAAAAGTAGATGTAAGGCCACCCCACTTTGATCTTTGCCACATATTCAGAAACTATTTCGTCCCTGCCATTTTGGGACTTTATTTTGCAATTTTGCTTCTATCAAAGTTCAAAATCTCAGAAGGAAAACAAGAGAACAAAAGAAGACAATACTAAGCAAAACAACCCAAGATTAAAGCCAAGGGACAGCAGAGAGTAAAAGGCTACAGCGGTGTTTGTCATCTGCAAAGGTGATTTCCAGGTGTGATGGGCATAACCAGCAAGGACCACTTAACACAAACTTGATACCTTAATTAATTAGGTTGCATCTAAACCATGTAATGAAAACTGTTGAGGAGAATGCTCACGTGACCAAAAGCTTTTTTGTTTGTTTGTTTTGTGAGCCTTAGGATAACGCAGCAATCATCAGAAAGAACCAAACACCAACAAAGGCTTCATAAGAATGTGGAGTTTTAGGTTGGTCCATGAAATAGAGGTGTGAAATGCTCCCCAAGATAAAGGAGGGGTGGCTCAGGAGTTAAATCACATGTTCTTCCCAAGGACCCAAGTCCAGCACCCACATCTGAGAGCTCACAGTTGCCTGTACCTCCTGCTCCAGGGGATCCAGTGCTCTCTCTGACCTCCACAGACATCTGCCATGAATCTGTGCCATTGTCTTCTCATCTTTTATTTTAAAAATTATTGTAACGTTATGCGTTACTTGTTTTGATTGTGAGTGGGGGGTATGTGCACATGCTGTTACAAAGACCATAGCTTTCTTCCTGGCTTTTTGGCAGACATACTGGGGCATCTAAAATTCTAGACTTATATATGAAGGCAATTTTCCTATTCTGAGCTTTGTTTCAGGGCTTCTGGCCATGGTTTGGTTGAGAAATCCCTCATAGAGTGGAGGGTTTAGACAAAGGTCTTTGTGAGACGCACACTTGAGACTGGAGGGATAAAAGACATCAGCTGTCCAACCTGTAGCACCACAGATCTCAGAGTTCTTCTCTGTGAGGAAATACACTTAATTACAGCTGCATATGCTTGTAATCCAAGCACTTGGGAGGAAAGAGGCAGAAGGATGAAGAGTCCAGAGCCATCCTTGGCCACATGAAGTTCTTGCTAGCCTAAGCTACACAAGACCATCTTAACCAACCAAACAGAGAGAGAGAGAGAGAGAGAGAGAGAGAGAGAGAGAGAGAGAGAGAGAGAGAGAGAGAGAGAGAGAGAGAGAGAGAGAGAGAGAGAGAGGAATAAGAGTACAAGAGTAAATATGAACAATGCACAACTAGAACATCATTAAGTAACTACACATATGTACGTGATACTGTAACAAAAAAAGAAACCTTCCTTTGTACAATCATACACACCAGGGTCTCTTTTTTTTGTTATTTCGTTTTGCTTTGTTTAGAACTCCCGAGGGAGCTGGAGAGATGACTCAGTAGTTAAACAAACCTGCTGCTCTTCTAGAGAACCCAGGTTTAGTTCCCTGCTATCACATGGCAGTAACAACCATCTATAACTGCAGCAGCAGGGGATCTGATGCCCTCTTCTGGCCTCCCAGAGCATCACAAGAAACATAAAAAAATAAGTTAAAAACCATTCCTAGGCTGGCAAGATGACCATTAGGTCCAGGCACCTGCTGCCAAGTCTGACCATCTGAGTTCAATCCCCAGAACTCACATGACAGAAGAAGAGAAGCAATGCCAACTTCAGTGGGTGCAGGTGGGTCTGTGACACTCTCACGCACAGGGTGGAGACCAGAGGGGACTAAAGACTCAAGCACAGGGCAGAGAATGGAGGGCACTGAAAACTGAGGTGTGGGCAGACTCAGGGTGATCCTTCTGGGCGGGGTGGGTCCTCTCTTGGTACAGAGAATGCCCAGGGAGACAGAAGCAGGGGGTATGTTGGGAGTTGGGGCTCAGAGCAGAAACCCCCACTCACCTTAAGCACAGGGCAAGGACTGAAAGGAACTGAAGGCTGAGGTGTGGGCAGACTCAGGGTGATCCTTCTGGTCGATACAGGTCCTCACTAGGCTCAGAAAACGCCCAGAGAGACAGAAGCAGGGGGATGTAGGGAGCTGGGGCTCATAGCAGGGACCCCACTCATCTTAAGCACAGGGCAAGGACCAGGAAGCTCTGAAGACTGAGGTGTGGGCAGATTCAGGGTGGTCCTTCTGGTCGGGGCAGGTCCTCTCTAGGCGCAGAAAACGCCCAGGGAGACAGAAGCAGGGGATGTAGCCAGTTGGGGCTCATAACAGGGACCCCACTCACCTTAAGCACAGGGCAAGGGCCAGAAAGCACTCTCTTAATGTTAATTCTTACGAGCTTATTTGTGTCTGGGAAACAGAGGTTTAAGGGTCACTGAGAAGCAATGATTATGCAGCCATGGCTGTGTAGCAGCAGCAGCAGCAGCAGTTCAGGTGTCTGCTATCACTGCCCTGTCCCAGCACACCCACCCCACAGTCTCCTGTGGCTTGGCTACCTATCACACACCTATTTTGCACATTTCCCCTTGGTAATTGCCAAGGGGCCACCTTCATAGCAAATTCACACCATCTTCTGTGATCCTCACCTTGGTATTAAATCTTCTATCACTGAAGAGTGCTCATAGACTGACCTATTAGACTTTAGCCACGTAAAGTCCTTTAGAACCCAGTCTCATTCATCCTCTCTGGCTCCTTACCAAGATATGCTAAAACTGGCAGTATCAGACCCATGCGGGTGTGTTGAAATTCAAGGGTACATCTAGAACTTAAGACTTGGGCAGGTGGTGTATATATATATGAAGGCCTGATGGTAGGAGGGTCATGCTGTCTTGTCACTCACAAGCTGATTCTTCAGTCTTCTAATATAAGACAATGTAAGCTAGTAATGGGGGGGGAAGCTTTGGAGATGAATAAATGACACTCAGATGTCATATCTGTGAAGGTCCCATTCTTTTTAAACCATTGTTGGGTTGGCTGTTAGCTCCCCTTCCATGTGAATCCATTGGCCCTGATAAGTTTATCAATTTCACAAGTTAGTCCATTGGAAAGAGGCAACCTTAATTGGGAAAGTGCTCCCCACCCCGACTGGCCTGTGGGCAAGCCTATAGGAAATTTCTTGAGTAATGATTGATATGGTGGTCCCAGCCCATGGCATGGGAGTGGGAATCAGTGTCACCCGTGGTCAGGTTGTCCTGAGTTGTGTAAAAAGGCGTGTTGAGCAATGTGAGCAAGCCAGTAAGCAGTATTCCTCCCATGGTCTCTACTTCTGTTCTTCTCAATCCCTACCTTGATTTCCAGCCTTTACTTTGATGATGGACTGTGATGTGGAAGTGTACGCTGAAACTCTTCCCTCCCCAAGTTGCTTTTTAGTCATGGTGTTTTGTGCAGCATTAGAAACCATCATTAAGACACCATTTCTCTATCAAGAAAGGAATTGCAGAATGAGAAGTTTGCATTCCACCATATACAAGATCTATTGCAGCAGATAGGGCATAATCACACAGCACATAGGCAGAGCCCCAATTAGAGCACAGGGCTGGAGGTGTCCAGAAAAGAAGCACTTCTGCCCTATGAGTATGCGTTTATATAAAGCTTTTAACAGGGTGTGTGGTGGCGCTGGGTTCCTTTCTTCTTTCTTAAACAGGAATGGACAGAATGCATATGGTCAGTTGGATCATTTTAAATGACATAGGTGGAACCTTTGAAATTCCCAGAAGCCAGCTGAGCCTTCACCATATCTGCCTGCAGCAACTGTTACTCTTTTTTCCATTGTACTTTCCCTAATTGGGTACTGAGTGATAATCATTCTCATACCCTCATACCCTCTCCCTCCCCTCTCCTTAACTCCAGCTGTTGAGATTACCAGCTTTGACTACCCACCACCCAACAAGGAACCTAAGTGACCATGGATTTGTATTGAAAGCTCTGAAAACATGAGTCAAAAAACACATTCCCTTTTTAAGGTTTTTTTTTCAGGTATTTTATCACAGCAACAACAAAAATTCCAACAGATCATGTTGGTATCAGTGGCAATAAGATTAATTAGCTTAGGACATAAGATATGGGCTCCAAGTCATAGATATGTTGAGTTTTAGATATTCAGGAGACATCTGAATTAGACATTAGCTTTTTGTTCCGTATGACATTATAGTCATTATTTGTATATTGATATAACCGATGGTTCTTTCTGGCCCAATGGGCTCTTTTAAAAACTAGCTACCAGTCTTTTATTGTGGCTTCTAAACTTTGAATCATTGCTACAGCCTTACTCACTCTAACACATGCTGAGAGTTAAGGTTTTCATCTTTCTGAAGATCACAGCTCCATAGTAATAGGCCCAAAATTTAGCAATAGTAATTTGCAAAAAGATGCATGTAGTATCTCACAAAGGTTGTCATTTGGACTGTTTCTTAGCCCAATGAGATATACTGTACCTATCAACAGTTTGTGACTAAGGAAGCCTTAATTTGGGGCACATATAATTAACCTGCTCTACAGAAATCAAGGCAGCATGTAACTAGTCAAGTAAAGTCTCATACAGTATGAACAAGATTATCATACCACTGCATAAAGGAAGTGTTTCACATAAATGCAATGCCGGCTGCAATTGTGACTGAAGGGAGAAGTGATAAAAAAATGTGCAAAAAAATACACTAGTATAAAATATACCACCAAAAGATCAGCTACTGTGTGACTTCTTACACTTACCAGTGTTTAACTTTAATATTGTAAGGACTACAGGAGCCTTCAGCTAGACTCAAATAGATTAAAAACTGTTCATTGTCAAAGAACAGGTTTTTGGCAGAAATCATAGTCAAACTTGATACCAAAGTTTATGCACTTACCATTACATAACCATGGATCTTCAAACATTTTATGTGGTTAGTAATTCTCTAAATTGTTTGAGGTTTTTTTTCTTTCTTCTTTAAAAGTGAAACTTCATAATAACTTATAATTTGGGCAATTACAAGTATTTCTATGAAAAACTAAATGTGACAAAGAAAAACTAAATGTGTCTCTTTTTCTGGCGTAGAATCTGAGTCACCTGTGTCCCAAGGGTAGTCAGTCTCATAGCAGCTGGAAACATTCACTGCATATTTTCTGAATAGATGATTTTCACCCAAAAGCCTATCATATATGTGACAGCTGTGTTGTGAAATATATGCAGTGCAGATTTCATGTCCATACTCTTTTAGATCAGAAAATCTAAAGCACCAAACTGCAAAGGTAATACACATGCTCTAGGGGAAATAAGCCTTCTTTAGTACTGAAAAAAACTGAGATTAATTTACTCTTCTTATAACTTTCGCCTAGAAAAATCAAATTAAGCTGAAAGGAAAATTATTTGCAACTATTTTGAATTCTATGTATGCAAATCCCGACTACAACACTTGTTATTTTTAATATCTAGGTATTAATGAGATCTAAAAAGATCTGATATTAACTATGAAAGCCATCATTAGAATTGTCCATCTGTGCTAATAAACTGACGAAGTCAAAATGATCTTAAGTAAAAGGGGGGAAATTTCTACGAGCACTTGAAAATGATTTTATTTTACAACTCTCTTTACAATATCTGACACTTTGATCTCATGAAGACATGGTACGTACGACCCTGAAACTGTTAATCTGGTAAGTAAAACTGTTCTGAAAGATGAGAGACATTTGTGTGTGTGTGTGTGAATTCTAATAAAAACAAAGCACACATTAGTAGCATCATATATTTAATGGTGAAAAATTTGAAGTATAAAATTAAACAACACATGATTTCAACATTTAAAAAACATTAACACTTCTTACCAAAACAATGTAATGAATATCAAAGCATAAATGAATCATAACTATAAAAACCTTAAATATATTAACAGCAAAATTGTAATTTATTTGTGTAACAAATATTAACTAAAATATTTAGTTACTTTCAAGGACCACAATGGTAAACTGATTTTTTATTACAACTTCCAAAAATTTGCATCTTAATCTCTTTTGTCTCATCATTTCTTTCTACATAATATTTAGATGCCTCTGGTTACATAACTGTTCTGAACTCCTCTACAGATAGCGATCCTTGGTAATCTAGTCTAGTACAAACACTGTCTCTATGTACTTCAATATTAGTGAAATGATGCTTTACAAAGATGTTATACAAAAAAACATAAACTACTGAATCTTCAAACTCAGGAATTAGAAACCCCCCAAGTTTACAAAGACAATAGTAGTCTGTCACCGAATAACTTTTAAATGCATCTCTGCAAATTCTACCACTTTTGTCATTCTGAATTATAACTGATGTTTAATATGTTAAGATATAGTTTTTAAAGTCAAATGTGCAAACCCAATTCAAAAATAGAACAGTACTTATAATTTCCATGCCTTATACAAAGAAAATGTTATACTAATGTATCCAGACTTTCTTCAGAAGAATGAGGCCTGATTGGAGATATATAGTCGTTGTCCAACATGGCTGCCATTAGCAAGTGATATTGTTGGTGACAAGGGATAACTTGGATAAGAGTAAGGCCTTGAAGTATAAGGAAGCACGCTGGGAGTCCCAGAAGAGAGGGTAGCACTAACAGGGGAAAGACTATTTATTGAGCTGCGACGGAAATTGTAGTCTGTAAATAAATATATGAACAATTATGCTGCACATCTTTGTGGACACAAATTTAATTCAAGAGACAAAACATTCAGACGACAATCACATTTTAACATAATGTTCTAACATTTAGATACCTGATGATACTGTAATGATGGTGGATTACAATCACTGCAGTGCAAACACTAACAGTTACATCAAGTCAGGACTCTTTCCTTAACTGACAGCACTGCTTCAAAGGTGTTACTATAGTGCATCCGTGGGCACCTTTTTCTTTCTAATGCAGAAAAAGAGAACCTCTGATTTCTCTTTAATCAACAAAGAAGCTTCTTTAAATTTGGTTTTGACACCAAGTTTATCATGAGGGGAAAAATAGAACAGCAAATTCAGTTTCATTTTTTTTAAACTAAATTAGGCATCAAACCAGCATAAACACTGCCCCTGGACTTCTGGTACAAACTAACTGTCCAAAATTTCATTATTTAAAGGCTGGCACAAACACTCATATAACCAAACACATCAATTTAACATTAGATTCTCACTGGTAACACAAAACAGGAAAATGAATCATCTCTACCAAATGAACTTCAACAACCATTATCAACTTAATAGTATAGAAAAATATCCAAAATTAACCAAATTTTAAAACAATTATATTTGAAATATTAATTTCAAACAAACATTCATCTTATGTACCAATAATTTCCTGCTTCCTTAATTATAGTAATTCTGTATGTGTGTATTTTATTGACCAAATTTGTAGATCCTGTACTTTCCAAAAACTCAACTATGCTCTTTAATCTAGTGTAAGTCAAAGTGGTGGCTGCAACTGTAAAAATGATCATGTATAAAAGTTGTGGTATTGATGGAATGGAAGAAATGGAATAGGGTCATTTAATGTACAGGTCAAGCTTTCCCCCTCCAGTATCATTCACTATGAGACCTATTAACACATGAGCATCAACTTAATGTTGTCATGGGACTTAATGTTTAACGAACAGGACTGAGACCAACTGCAGGAGAATAAGCTCAAGCAACATCAGAAAGGACCTATTTAAGAAAAAATAAAAAATGAAATCAGTTGTAAATAGTTTTAATTGCTAGCACTGTAAAACTTTAATTAGATTAATTTTATAAACTAATTTTTATAAATGGCACCACATCAATAAAGCAGCTTATTTTAAGAAATGTTTTGAAATGCCCAAAACAATGTTCAAAATATCTGGATATTTTGAATTTTGAAATTACTTTGAAACCATTTGCTTTTCTAACATTAGATTTATTTTAAAGACTCTACTTTACCCAAGGGTTAAAGTATTGACTATAAACCGAAACATTAGATTTTCTATGTATTGATGAATAAATTGCCCTTTAAGAGTTCTGATTCTTTCCTGTTGCAGACTGTTATCCAAATACAGTCCCTTAGTAGCCACATACTGCTAATTCACCTAGCTCTTTAAATTTTACTAATGCAGTCATCAACAACATGGTTTAAAAGTGACATCAGCAGACAGGAAATGTTTTCAAGGAGATACCATGCTCTCTTTTGAGTTTCCATCCATTCAAGAGGTAATGGAGCCAGACTACTTATGAAATGTGGACTCAGAAGGTAGAAGAAGATTGAAAACCAAGCTAGATAGCTAGCTGGCTATGAGTATAAAACAGCATTTCTGGCAACCCTTTACCATAAATCTTTAAACAAATATGGATCACCTACTATATTCTTCTCATTTTTAAAGAAAACTACATTAAGTCCAAAATTAGAAGTTGACTCATAACTTTATTTATGTAAGATAATGAGAAAATCTCCAAACTACTCCAAGAATTGGGCAAGTGAAAAGACTTTAGCTAGATGTTCGTTAAAATTTCACAAGCGCTTCATAAATAAATTCTATTCCAAAAACCACTGTGAATTTAAGTATATTCAGAAAAACATCTGGGTGCTTAGAAAATAGAACACATGTCAAATAAGATAATAAATTAAATGTAAAATAAAATAGAGAGCTAAATAAGCCTAGGAGTAGAAGCATATTCCTTAGATATATTTTACATATCATAGAAGACAGCAGAAAAAGAAAAACTTAACAAATGAGTTAAAATTCCAAGCATGTAGATACTGGCCCCAACCCTATCCCAGTTATTCCCCACTTTGAGTACATCCTCAACTCTTAAGTCCCACTGTTTCAGACCCAAACTTTTTCTTTTTTATGAATGATACAGAGACAATTTCAGAGTTTAAATTTTATACTTCATGTAATTCAGCTGTCTTGATATTTAAAATTGAGGTGCAATTTACAAACAGTAAAAGGCACACACTCTATAATGTATTAATTTACTGAATTTTGACAGTTATATAAGTTTATGCAATCCACACTAAACAGATTTTTTAAAAATCCATCAGATCACCTGTCTTTTTTCAATTTGTAGTCACTTTCTGATTTCTACCACCATGGATTAATTCATCTAGTTTTGGATTTTGTTATTTTTTAAAATATTTGCTATTCTAGCTTCTTTTGTTTAATATACTTTCTAAGATTCATGTTATCTATTTAAGCAATTTCTTCCATTTAATTGCTAAGTTTCATCACTCAGCTGCATGAATATACCATGATTTTTATGCAATCACCTATTGATGAATATGTGAACTTTTCTAACACTGATCTCTTACAAATATGTTCTATGCTCCATGCTCATTCTTATATAAATGCTTTTTCCTTTGGGGTAAATACCTGGGAATAGGGTTTCTGGGGAGATATTGTGCTCTAGAATTCTTTACTGTAACCACACTGTATTCAAACATAAAAACATGAAGTTGCCAGTTGATTACAGCACATCTTCTACAACAGTTGGTATGCCAGCATATGTATACACACACGGGGGTGGAGGGTGCTGCCTACTACATCTTACTATGGCTTTGGCTGGCCTGGAATTCACCTTGTAGAAAAGTCTGGCCTCAAATTTGTACCCATCCTCCTATTTCTGCCTCCATATGTTGTGATATCAGGTATGCACCACCAAACCTGACCTAGTATTTTTAGGTATAGCTATGTCAATAAATGTGATACTGTATTTCACTGTGTTTTAATTTAGAATCCCTTATGACTAATAATGTAAGCATTACATATGTAAATATCTTTGTTCATGTATGTTAAGCCTCTTGCTTATCAATATTGGTTTCTTTTTGACTATTGGTGCTAATAAACTTTTTACTAATCTAAATCCAAATTAAAGGTACAGAATGGACTGAAACTTTACAAGTTGTTAATTCAAATGATCCCAATTCATATGAATAACAAAGACAGAAGGCAGTTAATTAGGTAAGGCATAGATCCATGGGTATATGGATATACAAGTTAAAAATTTAGACCTCCTGACTCCTAGGAAGGTATTGTTTCCATTTGGCCATTCTTTTAAGAAACCTTAAGCAGAGTACTTGAAAGAAAACATCTCCAAAGTTCTCCATTTCAAAAGAGCAGAAGGTCAAGTCAATGGCGCTTTCTCTAAGATGCCTGGCTGTGGCTTGCACCTATCCATCTTCACAACTTCTGTTCTCAATGCATGCAGCTCCCTCTATATTTCCTTATTTGCACTAGTGAGGAGAGCAACCATGAGAATGTTCTAAAAGAAATCTTCCTTCCTTCCTTCCTTCCTTCCTTCCTTCCTTCCTTCCTTCCTTCCTTCCTTCCAGTGTCTCATGTATCCCAGGCTATCCTTTAACGTGTTCCAGGGATGAGCTTGATTCTCATCCCTTTGTGCCTCTACCTCCCCAGTATCTGAAATAATAAGAAAACATGAACCACAATAAATCTCTCTAGAGACCAAAACTAGCACAAACAAAACGAGGACAACATATAAAGAAAGTGCCCACTGACACTAAAATTAGTCTAGCTGCTTTCCTTTTAAAGAAGCAAGAAGACCAAACAAACCATATTGTGAGATGTCGATTTGTTCCCTGTGTACTAAAGATCGTAATGACAGGCTCTTTCTACTGTTAGTTTCTCAACTGTCTAGACAGCAGCCTCTCAAAGCAAGAACCATGAATGGAGCTCACCAGATAAATATCTGGGCCAGACTGAAGAGAAAAGGCTTAGACTTGGGTAAAGACAGCAACTCTCCTCAGGTTTCATTTTTGCCAGTAAATCAATCCTCACAATCACTCTAAGTCAAGTTTTAGGGTTAAAAGAGGTAGTTCTAAAACAGCACTCTGTGTTTGAAATTTAGGTAAGATTTAAGATCTGCTAAAATCTGTGAGGATAAATGTAGAGTCTAAAATTTAAGTGTGAAGAATAATAAAGATATTTGTCATAGACATTAATAATCTCAGATAATGCTTGTCTATCACTTAGTACATGCCAAAACTAACCATATGAGATCAGTTACAATGGAGACCCTTCTAAAAGCATTGCAAGTACTCTCATTGCTCCCTTTGATAATGCTGAATTAAGGCACATCATGGTGAAGTAACCCACTCAGGACAAAGAATTATTAGATGGGCTGATTCCTTTACATGCAAAAAATTAGTTTTAGCAATTCATAAACTACCTTCAAGCTGCACCCATTCCCCCACCCACAGGTTTCTTTCTTGTGCCCTGGTGAGAAAACCACACAGTAAATTGTTATGGAAACAATTTAGAGTCAAAATATTATTTTAATAATGTAGAAAAACATCTCATTCTAAAGCTTCAGAAACATCAGCTATTTGAAACATAGTGTTCACTTTCAACTGTATCTGATTTAAACTATTTACAATCTTAGCAGTTCAATTTAGATATCAGAAAATTGTTAGATTCAAAGACTGGAAAATATCTGAAATATGGAAACCCATTTAACCTTTAAATGTTTTTCCTTAACTAGTCTATAGCTAATAAGCTCTTATAAGCAAAATATCACAGAGGGTTTTATTATACAATTCTAAGCATTTCCTCATATGGTCAGGAGAGGATTAGCTGAAAACTGTTTTTCTGAGAACAAAATATACACAATATTCCTAAGACATGTTTTCTTACCTGCTTATTTTCTCCAAATTCTTCTACACAGGTCCAGGCTGAAGAGACTGTGTTCCCTGTCTGTAAGCAGTGAAGACAGAAAACAATTGAGTCTTTAGGTTGGTGTTATCCCTATCTTGGAAGTGCATGGAATCCGTGATAACTTTAGTTTAAAACTCTGATTGGTAAATTTAAAAATGGGAAAAAAGAAACAATTGACAACCAGGTATCATTTCTGGATTCTGAAAAGATGAACAGAGAACAGTCTTCTGATATCTAAATGAAAATCATCCAAAAAAACTTCTGTCAATTTAGTTCTTACTCATCAGTGTATTCATCAGAAAATGCTCTCCAATTAAGATAAAGAATTTTTAAAAATTAAGCAAGGATGCATAATTTCAGAAAAGCAGAGAAATTTATGCAAATTCAGTAAGTGTTCTGTAGGTATAGTTATTTACACATGAAGTATCATTTATTTCCTGCCTTTAGAAGAGATAGACGGCCAAAACAATGGTAAACTTCAAAAACTTGCTTGACAAGTCAATTTTCCTAGGAAACTACTATAACCAAACACAGTTCCACTGTAACATCCATCTGTTTTAGCTATTACCACTTCATATGCCTTTCCATCAAGAATATATATCCAACTCCATGCTAAGAAACTACATACAAGTATGCACAAGTAAAACATGCCTGATGATCTCCAAAAGCACTGTAGCATTTTAAATAATACTTTAAAGAAAAATTCAGCATAAAAATGTCACAGTAACTTGTTACCACATAATGAACTAGGCATTAAACAATTTTGTTTTTAAGCACAAAACACATTTCTGAAAAACAATGACAACATCTAAGAGGATAACAAATTGTAGGATCATGAACAAAGAAAATTCAAACAGCTACAATCTTCTTTGAGAATTGTCTTTTGTCCCTGGTAAGGACGGGTCAAGTCTGAAAAGGGAAATGACAAAAAAGGGGGAAATTATAATACATGGAAAATCAGTGAAGCTTAGAACATACTGGTAGCTAAGGAGTAGTTACTGTTAAGGCAAGACTAACCCTGGTAAAATTCAAGTTGACTGACTCATGAACTGAACTCAAGTAGACCAGCAGCGTGAACAGAACTCAAGTTCACTACACTAAACTGAGCTGAAAAAGCATCTCATTTCCCATTGGGAATAAAACAATCTAGACTTTTCAATCCTTTGACACCTTTGTGATGAGGAAATAACTCCTCTCTGAGTAAAGGTAGCATCATGTTAGACTTCAAATTCTCTATTCTCTATAATTTTTCATATGAAATATCTGGCATACAATAAAAAATCAGTATATTAGAAAATAAACTAGATCATCTAAAGTTAACAAAAACAGGTCCCTATAATATTTAGATAATGAAATTTCAATCTGGATATTAAAATAATTATGTATTGACAATGGCACATAAACCCACATGTAGGCCAGTGAGAAAACAGAGGACCTGGAAGTGATCAAATTTTTGACAGAGGTTCTTACTAGTGTACATCAGGGGAAAGACAGCAATAAAAAGCTGGGAATGTGCATTATAGGATAAAACTAAACCTCTCTATCTTTCATGCTGCACAAAAATCAAACATTTAATGTAGCTAAACTTCTAAACTATAGGGGATTCATGCCAAGATATGAGGATAGGAAGTGACTTTCTGAATAGCTTGGGACACAACAGCAAGAACTGACAACTGAGATTGCAGCAAGTAAAGTCTCTGCACAACAAAGGCAGCAGTGAATGAAGAGAGAGCCTTACATATGAGAGAAAATCTTTGTCAGCTGACAAAGAATTATTATCCAAAATACAAAGAAATCAAAGAATGCGTTGTCAAATCATCCAACCAACAAATGAGGTGAAGAGACAGCTCTCAAAAGAAATATAAATGGCCAATAGATTTATGAAAATGTGTTCAGTATCTTTAGCCATTACGGAAATGCAAATGCTTAAAAGGAGTAGGGATCCTTACCCATTGCTATAGGGGTGTGAATTAATCAATCAGTATGGAAATTCCTCAAAAAACTAAGGATGGTCACATGATCTACACCAAACTCCTGGGATATACCCAAGGTGTTCTATGTCTGCACATCACAGATATATCTGTACATCCATGTTTACTGCAACACAGTCACATTAACAACATAATGAAACAAGCCCAGCAACAGATGACCAGATAAAGGAAATGTGGCATATATATGTATACCAAGGAGTTTTATTCAAACATAAAAATGAGATTGGGAGGCTACCAAGATGTCTCAGTGAATAAAAGTGCTTACTGCTGAACTTAACAACCTGAGTTCAACTCCTGGGATCTACAGAGTAGATACAGAAAACTGATTTCTGCCCTCCTTTTGCATGCTATGCACCTGTGTGCCCATACACATACACATGTACACAAACACACACACACACACACACACACACACACACACACCTCTCATATGCAAACTCTGTATTTAAAAGCAAAACCCCACAAAAGTAGTGACACTGCTTGTACTGAGGAACGGGATCAGTAGGATGACTGAAGAATGAACAGAGAGTAATACTAGTAGATTTAGCCAAGGAACATAAATACATGTATGGTAGATATCATGATGTTAGGATGAAAGGTATTTTTCTTGTATGATTAATGCTCACCAATAGGGCCTGGGGAGAAAGCTCAACATAGTGCTTGTGGCACAAGAATGAGGATTGAAGCTGAGGTCCCCAGCACCCACACCAGAGCCTGGAAGGATGTAATTTCAGTGTTCAGAAAGCAAAGACTTACCCTTAGGGTAAGCTAACAGAAAGGAGGCAAATGAAGCGGACAACACCAGATGTCAGCCTTGGGCCACCACACGCACACACATACATGTTCATATAGTAAAAATGAGCAAACATACATGTCCATACAGCGGGAATACTCATACTGCATACGTGCATGCTAAATTTTTTAGAAGAAACTGGAAATCCTAAATTGAGCTACACATGGTGACTCAGGTCTGTAATCCAAGCTTTGAGGAAGCAGACTTAAGCTACAAAGCAAACTAATCAAAACAAGTATAAAATCAAGTAAAATTCCAAACCTGAGAAATCCAAATCAATGCTAAGACTGAACATACAAAAGAGTAGAAAATAGTGAAAGTGTAAAGGCCTAACAGGTGTGTAAGCAGAATGATAGAAGCAAAGGAGAAATAGGTATTTGAAGACAATACTAGACGTTTCTAAGATACATAATAAAACCTGTTAAAATAGCAAAAATAATCTTCTAAAAACCAAATATATGAAACAGGAAACTGAAATAATTTCATCAGCATATCCATGCAAAATCTGAATGTTTTCAGATAGATGCTTTTGCTTTTAATGTTTAAAAAACTTGCTGTTACCTAGCTCATCATTTGGTATATGTGCACACATATGCCACTGATTTATCCTAACGTGACACTAGTTCGTCCTATGGTACATCTGAGCACATATGCCACTGATTTATGCTTGTGTGACACTACAGAATCACGGGGAAATGGCAGTCTTCCACAATTGTAAATAAATGGAATGGGGGCTGGTCTAGTGGGCAAAGCGTTAGTTTTGTAGTTAACCTGATGACCTGAGTTCAGATACCCAAAATCTCCTTCAAAAGCTGGATATAGTAACACAAACTTCTGTAATGCCAGTGCACATATATGGGGAAGTGGGAGGCAGAGAGAAGACATGACCAAGCAGCTCCCAAGATAGCTGGCAGAAAGCAGAACCAACCAAAAACCTTATCTCAGCAACGTAGAAGACAGTATCCAACTCTGGAAAGCTGTCACAGGACTTCCACGGGCATGTCATTCTCATTCCCACTCACAAAGATGTCATATACACGCACACAAAACAAACATTAAAAGAAGTTAATACATACAAGGGGGCTATGATCTTAGTTGGGTAAACTGCTAGCCTTGCGTATATAAAACCAAGTTCCTTACTCTCTGCCCTCTGGTACATAGGGAGTAGGAGAACAGCTTGAGCTAAAAATCCTGGATCCAAAACAAAACAACAACAACAATAAAGGACAATTAGTCACAACTTGACACAAGATACAAATGTCACAAACTTTGAAAGAATAGTAGATGGAATTATATTAAAATTAAAAACTTGTTTTCTTAAGATATACAGTGAAAAGGGGTGCTATAAAGTATATATCCTACGAAAAACAAGTGACAGAAAAAGGCAGGTAAGACCTAACCTGTGAGTCATGACCCCTTTGAGGGATTAATGACCCTTTCACAGGGGTTGCATATCAGATGTCCTGCATATCAGATACTTATATTACGATTCATAATAGTATCAAAATTACAGTTATGAAGTAGTAATGAAAACAATTTTATGGTTGGGTCACATAACATGAGGAATTGTATTTAAGGGTCACAGCATTAGGAAGGCTGAGAACCACTGCTTTAGATTAAAGGAACAGTCTTCAGAAACATACTTCTTCAAGAGGATAGCTTAATAACATATCATCCTTACAAAAATATTTGCCACTAAATACACACACACACACATACACACACACACAAACCTGAATAAGACTGCACAACTAAAATTCACATATATTGCTAACAAAGAATAAACTGAAAAAAAAAACATTTGGGAAAACTGTTTATCACAGACCACTGAAGTTTTAAAAACATAATCCTACTATATTCAGCAAAGCTGAATGCAAATGACCACTAAAAGTATTATGTACAAGAGTCACCATAGCGCTGGGCGGTGGTGGCGCACGCCTGTAATCCCAGCACTTGGGAGGCAGAGGCAGACGGATCCCTGTGAGTTCGAGGCTAAGCTGGACAGACAGCCTCCAAAGCAATACAGAGAAACCCTGTCTCGTAAAAAAAAAAAAAAAAAAAAAAAGAGTCACCATAGCATCATTACC